>NW_010123088.1:16861-81184 GCF_000699245.1 Pterocles gutturalis
GAGCCAAATCAGTCTAAATCAGATGTGCTCACTTGGGTGAGGGAGAAGGAATTCATAAACCAAAAGATTAATTGCATGAAATTTTTGGTAGTATTTTTAATTTTTTTTGTTTGATTTTTTTTGTGATTTGGGAGGAGAAGGGTGTAAGGGAGAAGGAATTAATAAACCAAAAGATTAATTGCCTGAAATTTTTGGTAGTATTTTTATTTTTTTTTGGTTTGATTTTTTTGTGATTTGGGAGGAGAAGGGTGTAGAGAGAAGCTCGTCTGGACTGGCAGTACTACAAAAGGAGTAAAAAACCATTGAACAAATGGACTTTATGTTTGCTCTGTGCACTCTGCGTTTTGGTTTCATTAGGACGCATTAGGCTCATGAAGATGAACAGTGAAATTGTCTTGACAAAGATTTCTGCAAGGAGATCAAAATAAGTAGGGAAGAGTGACTGGAAAGACCCAACCAATTGCCACCTTTCCCAATCTCCTTTCTTAATTTTCTCACAAGCTAATGGCAGGGGAGGAGGAGGAGGAACACACCTTCATCAGAATGCTGCGCCCAGGAACAGGGTTGCTATTAAAAGCCCAATAATGACTTGTATCAGTTTATGCAGATTTGCACTGCTGAGTTACTCTGTGCCTGGCACTCAGCAAAGCACAGATAACATTTAAATCAGGCAGTAAGTGTAATTAAGTACTACCCTTCAGCGCATCTCTCCTTTTAAGACATTTTTATACACCGTGATTTAGAACATGACAATTGGGTGAGATTAAAGCAGCAAATTGTGCCTATAAAACAAGCCCTGAGAATAGCAAGGGACTGTAAAATTTTATAAAGGGGAATACAGCACATGCCTCCAATCCGATAAAACTTTTGTGAGCTGGGAGATTAACTGTGAAATACAAATAAGATGATACAGTATGTGTAGCATGCAGATAGTAAATTGCTTGTTATTGTAACAACTTACTTCCTCTACCCAGAAGATTTCTTACTGAACTTTTCCAGAAAATCTCACCATGTGAATGAGTCATTAACCACTGGAGGTGTGGAGAGAAGGTAGGAAGTCAGACAGCAGTGATGTCCCTGGAAAGAAAGCAATAGTGTAAATGTAGTGTGAAAGATCATCTGTGCTGAAACGCATGCAGCCAAGCTTGTGATTGGTTTCTTCCACAGCTTCAGGCGAGTTGTATTTGAAAAGGGGTGAAAAAAAGCCTTACCTTATTTAATTTCCTTACTAAGGCCCATTGGAAGGTTTTCTTGGGGGGAAAAAAAAATGTTGCTTTGTGTGCCAGGTCTAGGATGTTGCCTCTGTGGTACATGGCAGTGTTTGGCTGTTTGGTTTCTGCTGCACTTTGAGTGCATCTGAGCATCTTCATCAGCTGCACTCTGCACAGCTTAAAGAAAAGGCTCTGAGCCTTTCAGAGACTGCTTGCTTTGTTTGCAGTTCCCAAACCTGGTGGGCCACAGGTCTCCTTGACAAACCCCACTGAAGTTGTTGCCATCGATGGTAGCTGAAAGGCAGAAACTCCCTTGGTGACTCTGGTCTCAGTGACTTCTGCTGCTTGTGAACTGTTGCCTGTGTATCATGGCATCGCCTTGCGCAGTCTTAATGGTCTCCTGTATTCTCCCTTCCCTTCATTCCCATTAATCCTACTCCATTCAGTCCTCCACTGCTTTTTCATTGATTAACATAATTGCCATTTATTAAGAGCCATTGAGTCTAAATGTATTCAACTTAAATGTTTGGTGAAGGGATACAGAACCATTTATTCGCAGCTGCATTAGTTGTAGAGAGAAATTGTGTTGCTTTTTAGACCCTTGTATGTCAGTCACAGTAGAAGGAAGATCATGCATGCAGCATGGGGAGGAGGATGATGGCTGGCTTCCTTACTGTCTGATATTCTCTGACCACCTTTGTTCTGCATAAAAAAAACCCCAAACAACTTTATAACACTTAATTTTAATTATGTAATGTATTATATAAGGAAGTAGGAAAAACTAGAATAAGAGGTTTAAGTTATTCTGGAGGTTTGATAGGACAGTTGGGTTTTACATGCTGAGCAGGCACTACATTATGAACAAAATCTAATGCCAGGCTATGGACAAATAGCAGAGCAAGGAAAGAAATGGAGGAGAAACAAGTGTGAGCCTCTGATGAAAATGCAGCAGCACTGACAGCTAACCGTATTGTGGGCACATGTCATGCTCAGCCTTTGTTTTTGTAGGTGGGATGTTTACACATTGTGTGTTGCTTTTATGCTTGACTTCCTTTTGGCTTTTGGATTTATTATTCAGTGCCGTCTTTATGTTTGAGATTGTTTTGATATTGTTAGGGAGATGTCAATACTTCTGAATCAACATTTTAAAAGCTCTGGTGTATAGAAATGTTGACCTTTTCTTCTTGCTTGGCTTGAAAAGTCAGTTCAAAATGGCAAGGTTCTGTACAGAATGGAAATTCCCTTTTCTGTGACATGCAGGTACTTGTAGCCAAAACAGGAACTCCTGTCCCACCCATGCACTGTTCCCATCCCTCATCGCACCCCGCTCTCCCAGGGACCACGGGAACTTGCTTCTCCATCTCCTGTTGCTACTGGACACCCAGGAAAGTCCTGGATGGGTTCACTGCTGCAGGTCTTGCTGTGTTCACCTCGAATCACAGTGTCATTGGCTCACTGAATCAAACAGAACAGTTAAAACGTTTCAAAACATCTGTAGGAAGTGATTAGCATAGAAAAGATTTATTGAAAATGGAAGTCCCAAAATACTTGAGACAGTGTTATGACAAACTGTCGGTGAACAGCATGTCACTCCTGATCTTGCTGGGAAGGCAGCTGCCTCTCGCACCCATAGCACTGTGGCTGCTGCCGGCAGAGCCCTGAGGAACTTCAGACTGGATCTCAATGCACACTGTGTCTTGGACTCTTCATTTGCCCAGTAACTGAGTTTATGGCTCATTGTGTTGGTGCTCTGGGGACAAGTTTTCCCCCATGCGGTGACATTGACACCAGTTTTTGGCCATCCTTGTATCTGTGATTCTTTGCTTTTTTTTCGTTTGAGTGAAATGAGCCCTCAGTCTTTCATGAGACATGTTCTGTCTCACTCTGGTGAGGATGAACTGGGCTTTTGGGTTTTGCCTCTGCTGTTCATATCTTTGTTAGTGCTTATAGTCTGTGCCAGAGAATTAGGCACCCGACCCATAGTGAACTGAGAGCTGTCCACGCTGATGTGTTTGATTTGGACCAGAATCCTTTAGTGCTTCAATTTTTATCATTTTTTTTCCCCAACTTTTAGTGGTATCTCTTGTTGTGTAATCTACCTTTGAGGAGCATCAGCTTAATGTTTTGCACTAGAGGTGGTAGGGAATGAGCACAGAAACCAGTGGAATATTTGTTCTATTTGGGATGGAAAGGCTCCATCTCAAAAATTTGATTTATAAGCTGTATTTGACTTATCTGTATACTTTGGTATTAAGATTTGTTTTCTTATTTGAATTGGCTTATAATTGGTCTATTGGGATGGTTGTTCTTGTTGATTAAAAACCAAAAAATGCAAAACAATGTATTTTCTTTGCAAGGTAATGCTCATAATTTTTTAAGTTTACATTTAAAGCTCTTGAGAGTGAACAAAATGGGCAGAGGTTAAAATAAAGGAGTTGCTCTGCTTTAACTTTGTCGAAAAGCACAGCGGTAGGAACGTCAGTATTCCACCTCGGGTAGGGATTTGTAAAGTCCAACTCTGTTAACATTAATGAGAGTTAAGCAAGCAAATCCTCTGCCCATAGATGGGGAAAATAGCCCTATTAATTGAAACTGCTGTTCAGCAATTCAAATGGTTATTTTCAGCCTTTCCTAGCAAGCATGGGAGTGCTTCTGTATTCATGAATACATTTTAATACTACTGGGATACATTGGTGCTGTGGCTGTGACTCCTGTTTGGGCTGAAGAGCTGAATACGGTTGGGTTTGGGGTTATCCCATGTCATCTAGGCTTTATGAGGAGGCACCGTCCTGCCTATCCTGTGTTGCTGAGTCAAAGGAGCTTCTGGCATGTTGCGAATGATGGGCTTCCTGAAAATGCACAATGCTAATGTGTGGGTCTTCACTTCAAATAACTCTTTTCCTTCTGCCTTGAAGCCCCCCTCGAGGTATTTCATTGCTAGTGAGGACTTCTTGAAGCTGATCTGTTGCTTGAGGAAAGGCTTAGAAAGTGATGGGGAGGTTTTGGTTCTGAACAATGCCAGGGTCAGATTGTCCAGCACACTGGTCGTTCTTTTACATATAGCAGTGATTTTCAGGGGTTATTGCTTAATTAAAGACTTACTTAATTTAGATCAAGCATAACTCTTAAATTATTTTTAAAAACTAGGAGGATTAAGGCTAAGAATACTGATGGCTCAGGTGTTTTTCGGCTGCAAATTCAAGAGCCAGTGTGACTTTTAGTTGTGAGTTGGGCTTGTCTCATACAAATCACTCTGGTCTCTCTTTGTCTGTCATACTGTACATTTTTGCAGGCTTTTGTCCTTTGAGATCTTTCTCCATTAAATGATATATACCATTAAAACTTGAATAGTTTATGTAGCTTGGTTAATAGTTGACCCATGTGTTAGGTAAATATGTAGAGGAAGCATATGCAAGGCATGGCATGAAGTCAGAATATGAATTTAAGGAAAAATGTTCTTCCACTCTGAGGTCTATGTTGAAAAGCTTCTGCACAAAAACTGTAGTCCCTTTCCGCCTCCCCCATCCCCTGTCACCCCCATAAAAAACATTTGATTTTTTTTTTTAAAGTATCGTGATTGTGGGAGAATATTTTTTTTTCCTGAGTAATTCCATTTCCTGTCTGCATTTCAGTGATAAATCCTCTATTCAATGCGAGGTTGCAAGTTTCTAGGAGTCACCAATAAATCATTTCACGTAAAGATGTGCTTTACTACTTAAGAGTCTTACTAAGACTGAATTCTGTAACCATATAAAAACACATTATCTGTTTCTGGGAAGAACAATGGCAACAAAATGTGTTGCTGCATCTTCTCTTTGGGGCTAGACACTGCTGTGAGGACCTGGATACAGAGGAGGGAAAGCAGGTGCAAATGTGTAGAGTATTTGCATTCCTAATATGCTTTCTTTTTCTTATTAAATAAGAGAAGTAAAATATGTTGAAGTATTATGATATTATCATGTATTACCTACCTACTGCTGCAAATTAAAGTGATGTTGCTGTTCCGTAATCTGTTTTGAAGAAGCTGTGTTTGGAAATACGGGTCATTAAAAGCCCAGGAAGCAATCTAACAAGCCAGACAAATGTTTCAGCACACTTGGGTTCCTTGGATTTTATTAACACTCAGTATTACATATCCTTTCAGGACAAAATTATTTTTGCCTTGGAATCTGTGATGAACGAATAATGAACTTCCCAGTTATCAGATAATTATGCTCATGTCTGTCTGTTTCAAACGAGGCCACCTTTAAATGGCTCTCAAGTAAGACTGAAGCCAAACAGCAGTAGGCTTGGAGAAGTGTCTGGCCCAGTAGCTCATATGGTGTTTTTTCTGAAAAAAATCCTTCCTTATTGCATGCCAGCTTAGCATTAGCATTTCATACCTCTTGATATTTAAACATATTTATGCAGTTATGTCTGGGCAATAAGACTTCAGGGGTGGGGGAATGAGAAGAATTGAGCGTATTATCTAATCTCAAGCTCTGAAATACGAGAGGACAGAAGAGGCAGTATTGGGAGAAAGAAAATGCAATGGGAAGTTATTTTGGAATTTACACTGATACCATAAAACCTGAAAAAAGAAATCCCTTTGTGTGCTGTGTGCCTGCTCCTCTGGTTGTGTCTCTCTTTGAAGAGGGCGGGCATCGCCTGGGCGTGCAGCGCAGCATTGTGTGTGCGGACAGAGGTTTTACTGTGTGCTCCAGAGCCATCCCCTAGCATAGGGCCAATATTAGAAGCCTCAGTGGTATGGCTGGTTTAAATGGATTTCCTGCCTGGAGAAGTCAGAGTGCAGCAGGTTATCCATTTTGTCTTCAAACCATACTTATTTCCTATACAGAAGCATGTTTTGTATTCTTCAGATGAAACACAAAGTAAAACTCCACCCAGAGTTGGTGCAAAATAAATGGCTGTTATTATTGTTATCATTGTCAACATTAAACTTAGACTGAGTGGTCAACACTTCAGGAAGTAAAGTTTGCTTAAAAAAAGTCTCTCCTTGAATATGTGAAGTCTAAGAGTCAGGCTGGCAAAAGCCCTAGCATGTCTGTACTTAATGCCAAGTCAAGCAGACCAGACGCTTCCTTCTTTTCTTTATCAGTGAACTTGCATCTCCGTTGCTATAAATTAAACTAGTCACTCTTGTCTTATCCTTGGTGCACGCAGGGACCAGCTGTTCTTCTTCCTCATTTTAATCACTTCACACGTTTGATGATGGCTCTTGCATGCTGTTCTGGTCTTCTCTTCTCTACGCCTCTTATTTGGTTATTTATTTCATTTGACATGAATGTTTCATTTAACACGTTGGTGCATTTGGAGTGCTTTCTGCTGTGCTCTCCCTCATTTGACTATATTTGTTTAATGAGCAGCATGTAAAACTGAACACTGCCAGCTACCCAAAGTTGCCTCAGTGCTTAGGAGATAAAGATGCTTTGACATGAAACGTGGGTTTGATAGCTGCTACGCAGTGTTTGTGGTTATAGAGCTTCAAAAATGTCATCCTAAGCACTAGTAAGAATTTGACCTGCGGCAGCCCAAAGGCACAACGTTGTGTATGCTCTATGTAGCAGAGGGTATATAGAAACCTACATATTGGGTGGGAAGTGAGTATATCGTTTAAATCCAGGCACCGCTGTCTTCTGTCCAATGTAGACCATAAAAAACTGGTGGTTCTGCTATTGGCTTCGTAATTGCTGGTCAAGACAGAATATGACTTTTGAAAACAAATCTAGTCTCTGTTTAAACCTGTGTGATGGAGAAATGTCTCCAAAAAGAGCATTTAAAAAAGGAGAGCGGGAGGCACCCCAGTCGTGGCCATTATTCTGCTCCTGCCTGTACCCTCTGGGGTCTCTTAGGACAACTGGCAGTGTGTTAGCAACTACACTGCTCATAAGGTGAAGAGAAATGGGCGTTTTTGAGCCAAGATAGCAGAACTACAAGTATGTTTATTTTTGGAAGGATTGCAATGCCAACTGGCAGCACAGACTTGGCTAGGTTAAGGGTCTGGTGCGGCTGCAATAAAACATAAGGATACTGAATTTAGCAAAGGAGCAACAGGAATTATCATTGGCATTGTTGCCGGGGAGTGCAGATGCAGTCTGGCATTTTATCAGCATAATCTTAGTTTGAACTTCATGAATAAAATTTAATATAGGGAGCTTGGAATAGCTGGTGCTGGATTTATACACAGAGAGCAGGTACATTTAATTTCAGTAAGTACATTGCACTCCTCCTCATCATTTGTGTGATTTGAATGTTAACTGTTTAGTATCCACCAGTTTTTGATCTTTCAGAAAATTTCCCTGGCAGAAATTATATGTTATGGTATTTTCTTCCTGTGTATCATTCTCTGCAAATGAAAACATGGGTTAGTTTTCAAAGTACTGGTTAAATGTTTGAACTGGAAACATTTCTCATTATGATTCTTCAAATTAAAAAAAAATATGCTTTTGCTGTGACTGAGTCTAGAAAATTATTAGTTGCAAACTGGGAGAAGAAATAACCCATGCAGTTATGTTACCACATCCAAAGCCAGTGTGAATAGACGTGGGAAATCAAAATGGCAAAGGGAAATATGTCAGAAATCAGGGATGATGTTGAGAAGTCTGAAATAGTGAAAACCATTTGACCTAAGTTCTTGCTAGTTATTTTGATTTTTTTCCTTAAAGCTCTGTTTGCATTGATATTTTAATTCATGTAGAAGCTGTGTTTGGCAGTAGAGTTCTCAGCCGCTAAAGCAACTGCCCTTCAAACCTTATTATCTTCTTAACTATAGTTTCCTTTTATTTTTTTCCTCTACTGTCTTACTGCTTCCAAGAGCCTATTCATCTGGACTGATATAATCTGGATCATAAAAAATTTGTCCTTAGTATAGGAAAGCCTAATCCTTCCAGTACTTAAAGGGGGCTACAGGAGAGATGGGGCGGCACTCTTTATCAGGGAGTGTAGTGATAGGACGAGGGGTAACAGTTTTAAGCTGAAAGAGGGTAGATTTAGATTAGATATTAGGAAGTTATTGGAATGTTTTCCTGTGCGGGTGGTGAGGCAGTGGCCCAGGTTTCCCAGAGAAGCTGTGGATGCCCCATCCCTGGAGGGGTTCAAGGCCAGGCTGGATGAGGCTTTGAGCAACCTGGGCTAGTGGGAGGTGTCCCTGCCCATGGCAGGGGGTGGAACTAGACAATCTTTAAGGTCCCTTCCAACCCTAACCATTCTGTGATTCTATAATATAATGCAGTTTTGGGGACTTGGTGCTGATTTAAATGCTCCCGGCTGAGAAAATTTGCCATTTATTTTAGGGAGTTTTCTTCAGTCTGTTAAACTGCTTCACAAATTCTTACGTGTTTGAGTGTGTTCCTTTTGTTAATTTTTTTTCAGAATTAGTGCTTTTTGGTAATGTATTTCTAGTTGGATGAACTGAGGGAGCCCAGGCAGTGGAGAGGAGTGAGGTGCGATGCCTGGACAGTCCTTCATGCCAAAATCTTGTGGCTATAGATGTGCTTGCTCTGGCACTGGCTTAGTGGGAAAATCTGTGAGGTTGGACTAGTGACTTCAAATTTTGGTGTTGCTTACCAGGTTGTATTTCCCCTAACTTTGTAATAGGCTTCAAGCAACTTGGTTTAATTAACTAGCAACTGAGAGAATGGAATAATCCCTGTCTGATCAATCACATCCATTTCCCAGAGTAATGAAGCTAAGTAGTACTCTGGTGATAAAGGTAGGAGACAATACAGAGAATCTGCTGCACAGCAGAGAGCAGATAGAGCCATGGTGCTCATCTTGGGCCCCCTTCAGTGCTTTGAATTAACATTTTAATGACTAACCTGCCTGAACTGAAAGTCTCTGAATTATGATGTCTCTGCCCCAATTCCTCCTGTAGCTTGCTGGTCTGGTTTCTGATGCAAGTAGTAGAAAGCTGTGATTTTTTTTTTTTTTTAAGAAAAAATTCTGGACATGTCAGATTGGCAGCATTTGTGTATTAGTTTGTTTATCAAAGAATGGAGTAATATTGTTAAATTTTTATTCTTACATTTTCTTAATCATGTACACTTGGTTATGGTTGATATGGGTCTGCAGTGAGAAGCAAAGAGGGGATGGTGGCATGCTTTCAGTGTGCTGTGTTGTGCAGATGAATACCCTTGGGCATGCCAAGACCTACTGCTGATGGGTAACCTGACATGGGCAGTGTTAGCGGGTGTTTCTGTGCAGAGCTCTCGCAGGCTGGCTGAGCGATGCGGGTCCATGATTAACTGGAAGGCATTCCAGTCACGGTGCCTGTGTCCCAAGCTGAAAGCTTGACTCAGAGCTGCAGCTTAAGTCTGTTTCCAGATTCACAATGATTCTGTGAAGCTCTAAATCCCACCAATTTCTCTGGGTGTGTTCTTCTGCGAAATGTTGGGTGAGCTTGCTGAGTGAGTCAGCGGAGCTGAGCAGATTGCATGAGTATGAGACACCTGGCTGGATCTCCTCCAGAACAGGGAGAATTGAATCCTGGCAAAGTTTCCCTCAACTTTGCTGGGAAGAGAGTTGAATGCTCCGTGAGATTGCTGCAGTTCTGCCCCATCATTAAAAAGGATAGTCAAATATAGGAGGAATTTGTATGCGGACTCAAATCCCAAATGGAAGAACGGCACAGTCCTAAAGAAAGGAGAATTGCACACCCTGAAGGCAGAGTGCTAATCTTTAGGAAAGATAATCAGCTTTCCTATGTCAGCCATCATCAGCCCAGAGGGGAACAATTTTTGCAGTTCACCTCCACTTCATCCGGTAGGTATCAGTGTATGGATTTAATTGTAGTTCAGTTGATGAGAACATTAGATAACTAAAGAGCCTGTAGGTACAGCTCACACGTTTCAGGTTAAAAGAGCAGGTTTGGTAAAATCCCCATCTAGCTCATCCTACCTGACAAGTTTTATAAAAATATTTTTAGACTCTTAAAGGCTTCATAGTCCTCTTCATATGTGAGAAAATTCCTTTAAGCAGACCGTTTTCCTAATGATGGCTACTCTCCAGCACTCTGCTTTTGGTTCCAAAATGAACAGCTCTCAGGAATAAAAAAAGCATTTTAACTGTTTCTTGTATGTTTTAACTTGATTATTGGTACCTTTGAGCATTCTGGAAAAAGACATTCTCTGTAGTGCAGGATGGGGAAGAGAAGAAAAATACTTAATAATGAAACATTCCTGTGAACGCAGTAACAGTGCATGGTAGCTTTTTTGACCTCTTCTAACCCACATCCCTGTGCTTTTATCTTTCTTTTAGATTCTCCTCTTTTCTTCAGTAAAGCTCATCACAGGAAGAGCTTTGGAGGAAATCTCCTTTGTAATGTCGATCTTCCAGCGAGGGGCTGGGAGCGAAGTGGTGTGGGATGTGTGCCATGTTGGAGGATCAGCTCAGGTTTTATAGCAGGTTTGCAGTCCTTTTTAACCCTGTGAGTTACTGGGTTTCAGAAGTTGGTGCATGTGGACCTCATCCTTGTGTTTAATGGCTCAGTCTGAGAGGTTAGAAATTTTGCACTGGAAGACTCTTGCTGGTTATGTTCACCTATGGTCCATGGTGGGACCTTTTTTTCCAATGTAGTTAGTGCTCTTTCTCTTATGCTGGCATCCATGACCAAGATTCTTGTTCCCCTGTGCTAAGTCTTGTCCTGGTGCACACTGAGAGATGTTCCCTCCTTTTATAAAGTACGTGGGAGGAATTGCGGAGAAGGGGTCTTGCCCAAAGTCAACGGAGCTGGTTGTTGGCAAAGCCAAACTCTCTTCAGCTCCCTCTGCTAGCAGTATATTGTGTTTTCTGCTTGGAGAGGGTGCAACTGCCGTGTGTCGCAGCCACTGTTCAGGGAGGACCATGTTCAGCAGCCTGCTGCAGGGGTCAGTCCCAAGGAGGGAGGCAGGTCTGGCTCAGATGTAGGTCCCTGTGTAGATCCCAGCCCAAAGGGAACCCTCCCACTCCCTGCTTTCCACTGAGGTCTTTTTGTTGTTGCTGTGCTTTCATTCCCTGCCTTTTGGCACGCTTAAATCAAATTAAAGGTAAGAGCAGAGTTCTATCAGACTTCTGGTTTAGGTCTGCTCCTTCATCATTTAAAGTCTAAAATGCCCTGTAGGAAACGAATTCTTTATGTAGACCAGCTGCAGTCCCATTTGCTACACAGATAATAATAAACCCTTCCCAAGATTAGTGAAGGTTCCTTTCTGAATTAAAATATCACTTTGGGGAAAAGCTGTCTGTCTTTGCTTGCTGTTGTGCATAGTCAGTGTCTCTTCCAGCTTGGATTCCTGCCAGAGCTCTGGCTCAGGACTTTCTCCTGACCCTTACAGGTTGTTCTTTATGTTGCTTGGGTTGTGCGTGGAGAAACTGCCGAATGCCCTTTGGGTGGGATGGGGGTTAATAAGCTGTAGTAAGAGGGTCCTGCAAAGGTTCAGTTTATCAGGACAGTACCGAGAAATGGAATAATGTCTGAGCTATGGATGTGCTTTCTTTTAAATGTGGTTATGGTAACTTGTTGTGTTAACAATTCTTCCCCCTCCTCTCTTCTCTGCTTATTACAGTTACTGAGCACAATTTTCAAACTTGGACCGGTTCAGTCTAGCGTTTCCTTGGATAAGTATCCAGCCTCTGACATTAAAAAAACCCTAAACCTCTTGTGCTGTTTGACTTGTAAAATGGCTTCACACCTCAGCCTCTTCCCTGAATCTTTTCCCTGGGGTGATTCTGTAGTTTGAAGCGATGAGGATGTTGAATGGTTTTTTCCTTTCCAGAAGAGGTGTACCAGTCCCCAGCTGCACAGTCCATGAATAATGCATGAGGAGTTTATTTGCTTGTGCGTGGGAGAAATCTTCGCTTCCTGTTCAACATTGGTCTTGTCCCTTCTCTTGCATGTGAACTTTTTTCCTCTCCTCTGTCTTTTTTTGAACATCTGAGCAGGACATGAATTCTCTTGCCTTTGCCAGTCAGGGGGATTTTTCAAGTTCAATGTTTCACTCGTTTCTGAGTTTGGTTTGTTACTCATTTTCTAATCTTAAATGGTTGTTGAGAGCATTGAAACATTGCAGTGGTGCTGAGCAGCACGAGGGCAGCAGATGGCCCCTGGTGGCAGTCCCCACAGGGAAACGGGGCGAGTGAACACCACCTAACCCATGAAGGTGGATCAGAGGGCTATGGGAAAGGGCTGTGGCTGCAGGCACTGCTACCACAAGGATCATAGATCTGTTAGCGGTTTCTTTTTGGCCTCATGACCAATGCGTGTTGCAGGCACTGGTATGCCTCTGAAAATCAGGTTGGTTGACTCGCTGGCAGATCCAGCTGCATTCCAGCATGTGGAACCAGCCCCTTTTCATTCAGGTGGTAGCCTAACTTTTGTGCAAATGAAGGGTGACTGTGACTTGAGAGCTGAATGAGTTGGACAAGCTCCTTTTTAGTATATGCAGAATTAATTTGATTGATCATATTTGACACCAGTCAGGGAAGAGAGAGGTATTCAGGCTGAGAGAGCAAGAACACATTCCAAGCTTTTTTCTGTTCTATATCCTCCAAATATGATGAATATTTTTTTCCCTCAGCTGTCTCAGTCTTCTAATGAATGCTTTTCCTCCATTACATTTTTTAAAATGGGATTCTCTCTGTAACACAATCCACAGTTTAAAAATAACTTTTGTGACGTACTTTAATGGTGG
Organism: Pterocles gutturalis; assembly: GCF_000699245.1. Classification (NCBI taxonomy): domain Eukaryota; kingdom Metazoa; phylum Chordata; class Aves; order Pterocliformes; family Pteroclidae; genus Pterocles; species Pterocles gutturalis. Next base: position 29,739 of record NW_010123088.1, read on the forward strand.
CAATTTCAAAGCCTGTGGAGATGGTGCTGGCAGAAGCTTCTAATCTAATAATGAAATGTGTATGGCACACAGGGAAAAGAGAGGAGTAGCTGGAATCAGCTTATTTTCCCTTTCTTGTCTCGCTTCTTCAGCTATTTCTGGTATCTTCCCCTTTTAATTGCAGGGCAGAGACAAGAAATGTAGAATTGTAGTTATCATAAAAACTAGAAGAAAAGGTCTGTTTCCATAATCTCATAGCTTCTTCCGTTGCAGAAGCCTGCTGAAATCACTGCATCCTCATTTCAGAAATAAAAAGTATAGTCTGCTTCATCTCTAACTCCTGTCAAATCTTTAAGCTTCCCTTTTCCCAGCACTTATTCAGAACACATTTTCAGTTCAGCTGGGAATGTTATTACCAACTGATGAACAAGCCTGAATACTGAACGTGGCGAACGATTGACATTTTTAAAGTTAATCATAGAAACTTTTCATCCAGAAGATGCTGAGGCTGCTCTGGATGCTGATATACCATCTGACACTGGCGGTGAAGAGCACTGTACAATGTCAGTTCAAGATGAGTGGCTATAAAACAGCAAAAAAGAAATATGATTCCCATGACACTAAGTCATCATTTGAGTTGGGAAGACTTTCCTGACTGGGAGACTAGTAACGGAAGACACATTCTTGCTAATACCTACATGCTCAAAGTGATGTAGTTTGAAGAACTCCTGTTGCACAAAGTTTAAACTACCACATCAGTAAGAAACTGTCCAACTAATTAAACAAATTGCATCAGCTTATTTTTTTTTTCTTTTCTTTTCTTTTCTTATTGTGATAGTATATTTCTGGAAAAATAAGATTTATAACGGCTTTAGCAAAGAGGGTGGGGATTTGTGTACAATTTGCAATATTGGGGATGGAGATGATGAGAGATTTGCAAAACCGTCTTTGCTGGGTTTAGAGATGCAATTCATTCAAGAGGAATTTGGCTCCTAAACCCATTTGTTTCTCTCGATTTCTGAAGCCTTGCTCAATGCCTGGGCTGCAGGCACTGCTGTGGTTACAGCCATTCTGTGCTCTGCTAACCATAGCACCGAGAGCTGGCTTCCCATCCTGTTTTCTTGACTCAGATCTAGTGCTTTACTCTGAATAGTTGAACAGTTTTCAGTGTGTCTGCTAGAGATACTGAATTTTCCCAAGCTCCCATCAAAACAGAAGTCAAGTGGAAGAGTCCAGGCTGCTTTTGGTCACCCTCACTGTGAGGGTGACACAGTGCGACAGCCCAATGCTAGGAAGTAGCAAAAGCAGGATTTTTCTTCCTGAGAGCACAATTTATGTTGGCTTTCTAGCGTGACTTGATATGATTTGCTTTAGCTGGATTACTGGTACTTTTCAGGGTACCCCAATGCTGTTTATCTTTTGTTGCTTTTGCCTTTGAAATGCTCTTTTGTTCTTGGAGAGCTTCCTTCAAACGTAGGATGTTTTCTGCTGGGTGAGGTCATTGAGCGGAGAGCCTCGTCAGCTCTCACCATGCTTGTAGCAGATGCTACCTCAGGGGGCTCTGGGCTTAAGTGTTGCTTACACACACTTCAGATCTTCTGATCCTGCAGCACAGAAGTGGGAAGAGTAATTTAAAGGGTTACACTCATGCTTAACAATGTCTTTTTTTTAGCACGCACTGAAATGAGCTCCTTCTCTCCTACAGGCGGTGTTGGGAGACAAACTGCTACAGATCCCTGTACTTCCTAGGGTAGCTATTTCCCCCTTAATTCCCATTTCAGTGAAAACTGCCCTATTATGAAAAACAACGTTATTCACAACCCTTTTCCAATATTTTGTAATCGCTTTGTCTGTATTTAACCTTCATCTGCCAAGAAGGCTGAAGAATATTTTGCTGTAGTGACTGGAGTGGTGACAAGCTGGGAAGGCTTTCAGGCGATGTTCCTAATGGCTTTTCGCATTTCATGCTGCCTTGCTTCATGCATACGTTATCCACTGCCTCATTTTTCATACCTAGCTAGTGCTCCTCTAGGGTTAGGAAAGGTTCCTCTCTGAATTATGGCATCTCCGTGGGAATTTCTGCCTCTTTATCCTTGCTGTATCTTCTGCAGAAAGAGTTGTCTTCAGGTGGCCTCTTGCTTGTGCTTCTCAGTGTATGTAGGATGCTCCTCAGCTGAACATATAAGCAGGGGAAGAATATCTCTGTTCTTGTGGGTTGATAGTATTTCTCTCAATTACACAGACGGCTTTAAATCTATTAACAAACAACATGCTTGTGTTGAAACAACTGCTCAGTTACACCTATTGGCTTTTGTTGGGTTGGGCTCCTCTGCCTATGAACTCTGAGACTATTTAACTTAATTTGTAACAGTATTGTGAAGGCTCTTGGTGGTTAATCACATCACTTATGGGGGCCAGCAACTTTGAGGCTGTTAATATTTTCAACAGTATTTATAAGCTCAAATAATTAGGGGGAGTTCAAGTACAAGTCTTGTGAACCCTCAGTGGGAAAAAAACCAAAGGAAAGCAAAACAATCCCCAAACCCCAACAAAACCCCCAAACTCTTGCTTTTGGCTTATAGGAAATGTTCCCTTTGTTTTACTTCCAGAGGTGTCCTGGGATCTTTGTATTTAAAATTCATCAGCTTAGGAAAGTTCCCTCATTGTGACTCAGACAAAAACCCCAACTATCCTGCACATCAGGGTAGGAAATTTAAAGGATTAACAGATATTTCTAGATTTCAAGCTTTATAATTCAACATTTTTTGGTTGTTTGGTACTTTTATCTGGCCATAATAAACATCTTTATTCAACATCTTCCATCAGATTCTCCTGGGCTGTGTGGGATTTGCCGAGCGCTTTCAGTTATAGCAACACTACTTTACTTCTGCCCTGGTATTCTGGGAGATTTGTTTTAGGGCACATCTTCCAGGAATTTTATACAAGAGGCAACAAAAAGAACACTTATCTTAACAGAGCCACAACTTCACTGTCAACTATAAAAGAAGAGCTGGCAGATTCCAACTTAGATTAAAAGTCAGCTGCAAATAGAGGCAAATATTCCCGTAGGCACAGGGCATCTCTCTGAAGAGAAATAGTTGAAAATGCAAATAGCTGAAAGAGAGTTCAGTGCGATTACTTTGTATTTCACAAGCGCTGTGGTTTCGGATGCCCCAGGTCAGCTCTTACGGGATTTACAGAAAAGATTTCCGGAAGACCTATGGCAACTTTCCACATGCCATCTTCAAAACCCTCCCGTTTTCTTTGCAGGCAGAGTCACTCTTGTGAAGGACTCCTTTGGGGGAGTGGGTAACAGATGCCAGCATGGCCCTTCATGCAGCGTGACAGCACAGGGCAAATATTGGAGAAGAAGAAAAGCAATTTTTTTTTATTTTTTTCTCCCAGCTCAGAGCTGTCACATTAGCTCTTCCAGTTGTGAAGGCATCCTTGACAGGACATCACATATTAATGCCAAAGAGTGTCTTGACCGCTGCTTACTTAAGTAGGCAGGGGGTAATAATGAGTTCAGGCTCCATCGTGAGGCCATCAGCTAGATAAGGAACAAGTGACCTTTCAGGAAAAGCCATACAATTAGAGGCAAATTAAATAAAGTAGCAGAGAAGTTACCAGTGGAATTGGAAAGCCATATATTTGCATCTGATAGGAGGATGAGGATGCTGGGACTAAGGTTCTTTCCACCTTCAAGCAGAGAAAATGCGTCCAAAATATACTTTCCAGGAGGTGGGTCCACCAGAGCTGTTCTGCTTCAGTTTTACTGATAAATCCGTGTGGCAATGGAGGAGCCAGTGATATGAATGATACCCTTAAACCCCCCATACTCATTGGATTAATGTGACAAAATAGTTTCTTATTTCCTTGTTTAACATTCAAGGCAGTCTGGAAGACCACAGAACTGCAAGTTACTTATTTTTGTGCCTTCTGTTTGCCTGTCATTTCTTGGCAGGGGCATAAGGGAAATTGAGGATAGATTTGAGGAGCACAAGGAGGTAAAAGTGAGGGAAGCCGTAAGTTGGAGTGACTAGTTTGAGGACTTTGAGGTTTGGCATAACTTCGAAGAAAAAGGACTCTGACCCAAGCAGGTGGCATTGGTTTCTTTCAAAGAAGAAGGGGAGAGGGGAAGCAGGCAGCCAGCAGAGTCCTGCTGATGGGCAAGAGCGATTCCACCTGCAGGACTTAATGAGCAGAAAAAACATTGTTTAGCCTAGTAGTGGGCAGCACTGGAGAAGAAAAGCTCTTGAAATAACACAGCTGTTAAAATGTTTGTGAAGGTGCTAGTAAAGTCTGGTCTTCAGCTTAGAATTGGAGGAGGGAAGAGGAAGGGGATAGTTTGAAGTAGTGGTCTGATGCCTTTAAGGATTTAAAGTTAAAGGGGGGGAGGGCAAAGAGAGTGAGGTTCACAAATTCTGTTCATGACATTTTATCTCGAAATGTCAAGTGCTAAAGCTCTGGAAATACTGCTTACATGGTGGATGCAGTACTGCATAATTGAAGCCACTGGAGAGTTAAGGAAATCTGTACTTTCTGGCCTTTATTTATTTAAAAATAAAAACTTTGACAACACCGTATGTACTGCTGAGTACATACGGCGCTAAATCTCTGTGTAAAGTGCTGAGATTCCAGGAACTGAGCAGAGATGCTCCCTGTGGTACCTTCTGATTCCTTCTGATCTCAGAGGTTAACCTTTGGCCTTTGCTCTTACTTTTCATCCATTCTGTCCTTTCCTGAATTCCTGAGGATAATGACGGTTGCATTTTTGTTCTGAAACCAGGGAATATGTGTGTTTAGTTAGTACACATAAGAAATTGTGTAGATGCTTATTTCTCTGTTTCTCCCACTGAGGAAATGTGCATCACTGTAATTATTGAAATGTTTAAACTGAGACGTCTGGAAGGGTCCTAGCTCAGCAAACGTAGAGGTCTCGCATTCATCCTTAGGTTGTTTTGGGGTAGGACAATTAGTCACCCCCAGTCTGGCTTTTATTCATCTCGCTGTACATCTCCACACAGGAGCAGCAGCGTCAATGTGTCAGGCTGGGCACTGCTGACGTTTGTGGTGCTTTTCCTGTGCTGTTAGCAGATGCAGCAGGAGCAAACCTGTTCCTGCGTGACAGTCACAGACGTGATGATAGCACAAACACCTTTGAGAATCTTTCCTTTAGGAACCAGAGTTTCCATACTCATTATTTTCTTTCCTTTATGGATGTGGTGTCCCAACACAACACCATCATCAGTGCCATTTTTGTAGATGAGGATGCCTCAAAAGCTCCTGCAGTAAGGTAATCCCATTTTTATGAGTGATCCCTTTGTCCATGGTTATGGAAACGTATCTGTTCTGGTTTTAAACTCTGACCCAGGGATGAATAAGTCTCTTCCTTCCTCAGCTCTTTGGAACCCCCTAGAAATGCACTCGCATGTCTACAGGATTGCATCTGAGAGTGCTGGAGGCTCCTCACCCACCCATCTTTCCCCAAGACTTAACTGAGCCCTGTGCCACTAGTAGAGAGAAGCTCCCCTCCACAAATGTCACTGGGTTGTCTGCAACAATATTATACAAAAGAAACAAACATGTGGGACGTGCTTTCCTCATATTGGAGGAAAGCCTATTTGCATCTAGTACATTAGAAAGATTGTGCAGGAATGGTTCATCCATGTGTGAAGTTGCCCCTATAATTCTGCCAGGGCTGAGGAGCTCGGGGAGATCTGCTGGGAACGGCGCCGGGGGTTCTCTCATCCACCCAATTCTTCGAGATGCTGGAGGTCGAAGGGGAGCAGATACGTAATTTCCTTGCCTGAACCAGTTCTCCTCTCTCGTTTGGTATAACTAGCCGGTTTTCACACTGCGGACCAAACTTTCAGAGCTTAATATTGATACTGCATAATTTAAAGGGGAGAACTGAGCCGCCTTGCTCTGCAATCTGCATTATGCAAAAGTCAGATAAAGAAGGGGAGAGCACATGTTGCAGGCTCTCTCCTTTGGAAGCTCGTCAGCATGACAAATCACCGGGTGTACAGTACAATTTACAATGAGCCTTCCTGGTTGTTTACCTTTCTAGAATTACACAGCATGGCGCTTTTTTTTTTTTTTTTTTTTAAGGAAAGTACTGTGTGAGGCTTTTGTGTTTCTTTGAATTCAAACTTTACCAGTGTTTTTTTTCCTCCAACATATGCACTGGAAAAATGTGTATTTTCTTTTGGTTAGAGTAAAATAGGTGCGTTCATTGCAGCAACTCAGAGGATTATGTACAATTTAATTTTTTCTCAAGGTAAATATTTGTTTTCATTTTGTTTGTTCATATCCCAGGAAGAAAATGAGGATAGTACAAGCGAGTTCTGTTAACCATTCTTTTCCATATAGCATATGCTTTGGTATATCTTGCACAACTTGCCTTATGCTAACCTTGTCCTTACGGGCCAGCACTCTCCTTAAAAATATCACTTCCTAAAGTTTTGAGGCATAAAAAAGAGAGACTCTTGGAAAGAAAAATAAAAATCTTGGCTTTCACTTTAGCTTTGAAAGCACTTTGTTTTCTTTCAGCTCCAGCAAAGGGGATTGAATTGTAACTCTATTGAATGCACTTCTACAGCATCTTCCCTCAGGGAACTAAAACAATTTTCTCACCACTGCTAAATGCAGAACTTTCCCTATACGCTCACAAAGTAAGTAGGATACTGCTATCTGTGCTGTGGGGTAGAAAAATTAAGAGAAATGTTGAATGCAACATACTGTTTGGAAGAGAAAGGGGTAAGATTTTTTTAGCTCTTGGTTTTGAATATTCTTGTGTATTCACACAAGCAGGCTTTTCTGGGAGAGGAATCTTCTCTAGTTACGACATGTAACTTTAATGTGGCAAAACGAAGTGCAATATTTACACGTGTAGCAGCATAACTGCATTTTTGGTCAGTGTTGAGTGGAGCTTTTTGATGGGGCAGGAGCAAACGGGTAAATTAAGGATGGAGCAGTTACAGGGATTTTTGAGCAAATGTGGAGTGTGGTCCTTACCCGACCCCTGATCTATTGTAGCTTAACTAGTTACAGAGTGGAATCCAGCTTCTGAAAAAATGCATTTAAAAGCCAGTTCAGCAAGGAAAGAGGGAGAAAATAGCTCCAGTTTGCAGGTGCTTGTCCACTGTTTGGTGGCATAACCTGAGGCCAAGGTGCTGCCCTGCAGAAAATGAGTGAACTCTGCTCATCCGTCATAACTGGCGTGAAGGTTTGAATGTATGATGGCAAGGACAAAAGATTTCCTCCCCAGAATTTTTGTTCAATTTCTAGTGTGAATTTTCCATTTGTTTAACAAACAAAGGGAGACTGCAATGTTGTTAGCCATTATTTGGTGATTCCACTGTGTTTGTGTTCCTAATAAACTGTAAAAACAAAGCTGACTACAGGAAGGTTGATGGCTAGGTTAATATACACTGTAGTGGAGTCATTTTAAAATAATCTAAGCAAAGAAAGAGATTTATATAAAAGTACATTTCCATTACTTGTGCCTCCGGCACAATAATGTGTCATCCAACATAGCGAAAACCCAGCAATGTTGTTCTTGTTTCTGTAACATCTATAGTCTTTACTGTTGCTCTCCTTTGTTAATTTTTGGAAGATTACTTGTTAATTAAAGAGAGATAATTGACTCAAATGTGAGTCTTGACTGAAGAGAGCTTGAAGAACGCAGCTGGAGTCTTGGTGGTTTTTTTAATAACATCTAATTTTTGTGCATGTCAATATTCAGTTAATATTTTGATACTCCAGTAGAGTGGGATGCACGCTCCTGTAGATATCTTCATGGCAACCACCTTCTCTGTTTCTCTTAGCTGGAAACAGTGGAACACTAGGGCAAGTCTAATTTTTGGGCCAGTGAAAGAAATCCACTTTGAAGCAAGGAAAGCAGACCACAAGGGCAGGTTTCTTGTTTTGTTGTGGTTTTTTTTTTTTTTTTTTTCTCTCCATAAGACTCAAGATCAGCCTTTAAACACCACAGGTATGGCAGCACATTTTAAACTCACTTCGTGTTACACTTTTCATAAGAGCTTAGCACCTGGTGAGCATGTAAGTGGAGTCACTACTTAGAAGGTCTAGCTGCTTGCTTTGGTGCTGAAATAGAAGCAGCTTGCTTCTAAAAATCTGTCCCAAAGGGCCAAGATGTAAGTATTTTGTATTCTCATTACTTTGAATGGGAATTTTTCCTTACTAAGGAGTTTGGCCTTTGGCTTGCTTATAGAGCCAGGCACTTCTTTTATGTAGGTCCATTAATTTTGATCCTGCTAAATGTATGTTCCTAATTGCACTAAATCAATGTATGTAAAGAGATCAGAGGAGGGGAATGATCCAGAACGGGGGATACTCGGAATTGTGTGCTTTGAAGCTGTGGGACTGAACGACCCCATCACCTTGCGTATGACCTTCAGATTGGTGAAGTGAATGTATAGCTAATGTATAGCTTTTAAGAGATACGTGGTATAATTAATGATTGATCAGGGTGCTTTGTTTTGCATATTTTTCGATTCTGCAGTCAAGGCGTGTGTGTATAATGGATGGGGTTTTTTTTATTTTCTTTCTTCTGCAACTCATCTTTGCTGACTGCATCCATTTGCTCCCTGATGTCTGTAAGCTCTAATAAATTGAGGAGTTTAGGCAGACAGCTCCTTAGGCAAGAACTCTCTCTCGGCTGGTAATGCTGTTGAGATCTGCCTAGACTATAAAAGGCTCAGAAAGCGGGACAAGCTTTTGGCTGAGAGGCATAAGAAAAGTGTAACAACTTTGATGTCCCTCCCCACCTTCTTCCCTTTTTTTGGATGTTTAATTGGCATTAGGAAACAGAGCGGGTCATTGGATTCGTAAGCAAAAAATGAGTGTTTGAGTCAGAAATACTCCCAGGAAGTCTCCTGTTGGTAGTTTTTGCAGTGTGTTACAAATTCCAAGATACTTAGTGGTTTTCATAAATACCTTAGCTGTCAGAATGATGTGATAAAGCAAAAATCTGAGTTGTCATCACAGAAAAGATGTTTGTCCACTTATTTGGGGAGAACAGCTTGAAGATGTGACAGTTTTGGAGTTGAATGCGCAAAAAAACCCCGTGGAACAAATAAAGACCCCCACAGCTTTCATTCTTGTGATGTTGCTGTCTTGTATAAATAACCAGAGAGAACTGGTTTATAATTCCATGTTTGTAGGGGAATATATTGTTCTCCAGTTCCTGCTTCTTTCCTTTTAAAAGACCTGCTTGACCCATTCTTAATGCCATAACACGACAGGTCAAAGAAGAGATCCTGTGCAATAAAATCCATACTCATTTCCCTACCAGGATTTGCATCAGGCTAATGTCTTTCATGTGACTGGAGTACTTGGCTTTTGTCCTGTCATTACCTAGATACCTGCCACTTGAAATCATGGTGGACAGATGCTTCCCCCCCCCCGCCTCCTCTCCCACGTTTGAATATTGTCTGCTGGCAGGAGCCTGTGGCTTGAAAGGGAAAGGTTCAGAGAGATGAGAATTGCTGGGCATGATAGCCCCAATATCCTCCCAGAAATACAAGCACTATGGTCATGGGAGGAAGAACTGTGATTCTCCCTTTATGTTTAAGGAGAATAGAGGATCTTCTTCAAGACTAACCATTTGTAGACAGGACAGATCAGTTAAAATTTGTCGTTACCATGACGCTACCTTCAGTATCCCTTCCAAAAATTCGGTATTACAAACTAAGTACAGTAACGGGAGCAGCAGTGGCAAGAATTAAAACAACGCCAAAGTTGGGGCACTTGGGACGTTGCTGTGTTTTTCTCCTGCTGCTCAGGGAGGGGGGATGCCCTTCTCTTTGTCCATGGGGGATAAGATGAGAAATAACGGGCTTCAATTGCAGGAAGTGAGATTTACTTTAATGACAAAAACTTTCTAGGATGAAATACTGCATTAGATTGCTTATGGGGGTTGTGTCACCTCCATCACTGTGGGTTGTTAAGAATAGGTTAGAAAAAACCTCTGTCAGGAATGATATCTGTAGAGCTGCTCCTGCCTTGGGTCATGGAGATGGACTAGGTGACCTCGTGAGGTCCCTTCCAGCCCTGTTTTCTATGATCTCTAACCCAGGACTTTTCATTACTTATCCCTTGAAGCCCCAAAGGTGACAGGACTATCGCACTTTTTTTTACCCTTACACAGTCTTTTTTGCTGGATGGTTTTTACTCATTCCGAGAGACTGGCTTCAATTACGTTTGTCATGTAGCCTTTCTTATAGTCTCTAGTTTGAAATTTATTTTTTTTTTCAGCCTGTCCCTCTAGACCTTTTCTCTCTGTCTTTTAGATGGATTCTGCTCACTTCCAAACTTTTTGAAAGCAAAACTTGCTCAAAACTTAGGTCTGTCATGTGGATCTGAAGTTTCAAATTAGCCAAAATGAGTTAGAGGAGCTGTTAAGTACCAGTGTCATGCTCGGTGTTGGAACACATCAAGGAACAGGAACTGTCTTTGCCATGTTGAAGTAAGATAAATGTGTACAGGAGCAGATGATGAGATGGGGAGTTGCCCAGGACAGAGGCTACTTTGCTTGTTTGTACAGGACTCGGTACAGTGTGCCCCTGAGCCTTGGCTGAGGGCTGCTCTAATAACCTCACCTATGGTGGGAAGCGCAGGAGACACCAGAGGCACACGTACAGTCTGCTTGTGGCATTGCTGTAAGGTATAAAAGAACTGAGGTTTGTGCTCTGAAGTGATAACGTGGTGATTAAAAACCACAGTAAATTAAATCACCCCTAGAAGATAGCCAAAACAGTGCGATTCTGCAAGTGATGGGGTTTTATTCATGTATCATGGCAGCAATAAGGGTCCTACCCAGCCGCACAGTGCTCTTCACACGTTGGTATGAAACAGGAGTTTCCTTTTATGTTTGCCCCTTTTCATCTCTTCCTGAAATGAAATCAAATTTGTTCTGTTAGTGGCGTGTGATGATTTTAAAATGGTTTCCTTGCAGGTTAGCTTTAGGGCTTCCTCAGCTCTCGATGTGGGTTAGTAACGTGGAAGATGGCACAGTAAAAGCGAGGCATCAGGCTTGAGGTAAGTGCACATCCTGCCTTATTGCAGAGTAGTTTTCCCGTTCAGCTCCGGGACGCCTTGGTCTGTGAAATAGCTGTGTTAATTCTCCACGGGTCTGGGCGTAATCGCTACGATCAATGCTGCAGAGAGGAAAGTGCTGGGAGCCATCCCTGCCGTGGTGACGGTCCTACTCCTGCGGTTGGTGCCTGGGGAGGAACATGGTGCTTGGGACATGGTGCTCCTTTCAACAGCTTCCCAAGACTTTGTTGGTCTTCCTCTTGTTGATTTTCTTCCTCTTCCTCCATGGTTTAAACTGACAGTCAGAAGATGACAAATCCCTGGGGGCATTTTGCCCAGGCTGCACGAGGTAGTGATTCACCTAAATGTTTTATGTTCCCGTGAATATTTTATGTTCAGTAAATGAATGTGCATTTGCAGCAGCGGAGCAGAGGTGGAGTGCCTTGGGGGGGTCTGATGGGCACAGTGCTGCGATGTGACCCCTGTGCTGGTCACTGCTTGTCTCTGTTATGTGGAGCAGTGTATTTGCAGGGTTATCAAGTTTAACTTGGGTACTTATATTTAAATAATGACATTGTCAACCCTTCCTCCTCCTGACTTGTCTGAAAAAGTTGACTAAACCCACTGTGTTGTTTTTCTGAGGAGCTGACTTCTTGTAACCAATAATTCTACGCAAGTGCTCAGATAGATGTTCTGAGTGCTATTTACTCCGTGGCTGAATTTGATTCATTCAATTTAATTATGCAGTTTAAAAAAAAAAAAAAGGAGGGGGAAACTGGCTTTGGTGGCTCCAGGCTGCAGGAGTTGTCATGTCTGCTTCCATCTATCTGTTCTCTCTAAAGGGTCTGGTTGCTGGAACCCACAGACCCCTTCAGCAAAGTTCTGAAGGCAGAATTGGAAAAGCATGTCTTTATGGAAACTTTGATTAATTTTTCAAGGGGTGACCAGAGCTGCTGTGTCACAGAGCTGTCAAATACCATATGTCCAGAAGCCCTGTCATCTGCATTTCAAAGTTAAAGCCATATTTTAAGAGACTTGCCCTTTTCATCCTATCTGGTCTGTGGGGGAGTGTCTCTGGGACCGAACCCTGTTTGGCTGTGCGAAAGAAGCGCGCCAGGCTTCCTTTGCCAGGGACTTTGAGTTTAAATCTATTTCAGGCCTTTAAAAAGGTCAGTCAAGGCTGCCAGCCAGAGCCTGTGTCTAATTCAGCGCTATTAGAATCACAGAAAAATAAAATCCCCGATCTTGGGCTGGAGGGCAGGGAGCGAAGGAAGTATCAGACGCTTTATAAGCTGCAGAATATGTTCTCGTTACAGACCGTTTCTGCAGTCCAAAGTAAGCAGACGTGTCCCTGTGTGCTAGGAGAGTCACTTGGGTTTTGCTGAAGTTTTGGGGCTCCACCAGTGGAGATGTGATTGCTGCTCTGGGTCCTGAAGAAGCCACTTTCCTGTTTGCCAAGAGAGGTCAGGATGATGTTCCTGCATTTCTCTTTGCTGTTAGGTAGTGTACCTTGCTGAGGGGAGCTGTATCTGGCTGTTCAGGCTCCCCACATCTGTAATATTTGGGCTTTTGCTCTGCAGCAAGACGAAGGGGCAGCAGAAGGTGCATGGGGTTTTGGGTCTGGATGAGGGTTTATCGCATCGTTGGCTGTGGTGGGGGGCAGGGGAGGAAGCTGGACTTGGTACCTCAATGGCCCCTTCCTATCCTCTGCTGATGTTCCCAATCTACTCTTGGTCTGTGTCTTCCAAGATACTGAATTGTCCCAGTGAAAATATTTGCGTGGATTCCCACTAGAGTAACAGGAGCTTGATTTCTCCCTTTATTCCTACTTTGTTGTAATCCTTCATCTTGTGCTCCTATTTGTAATCTAACATGCATCCTTTTAAAATGGGAAGGAGCTGACATCAGTGGCTTGAAGAGCCAAAGGAAAGATTTCTTATACCGGTAATCAGCCTGGCTAACTTCCCAGAAGCATCTTGACCCGCTGAGATACAGAGGAGCCAGTGTATGGGACAGAGTTCTGTACCTTGTTTCACCATTGAATCTAATTTAATAATACTTTGATTTGCAATGCAAGTTTGATTCTGGCTTTTGACTGGTGTCTTGGAATACACTTTTTTATCATCTGGAAAATATTATATTTGTTTCCTATTCTTGTATCAGGAGGGATTTAATTTTGTTGGCTGCTTTACCGTGTAATCTGATGAAAGTGAAAAGCAGCTTTAATGTGATTTCTCATTGATTATTTTCATATTAAAGCCCTGTGATCTGAAGAGTAATAAGTTTGTATTCACTTGCCATCTTATAAGTAGGTCTTAGTTTTAATCTTGTAGGTTTTTAAAATTGAATCAGCAGAAATTGCAGAAATGATGTTTATATTCACTTGCCAACTCACTAATGGATCTCAGCTTTAATCTTTTCGATTTTACAAATTGATTCAGCAGAAATTATGTCACTAGGATTCAATTAAAGCATGCAGTTTCAGCTTAATTCTTTCCTAATGTGTTAAATTTTCATGTGCCAATGTGAAAGTTTTAGCAGTATTAGCCTCTTATCTAGTAGATCCTTATTTCTCAAAGTATTTTGAGTTTGGTGTTAAGTTCATATTTTTTTATTAAAACCTTGACTGCTAGTAAAACATGCTTGTCAATTTTGTAGTTAACCGCTGTATTAATTCTGAAGTTATAAATAAAATTAGAAAGTAAATTTGGTATCCTGGTATTATGCAGCAAAAAATAGTTGTTGCAATAGGGATGCTGTCTCTAATATGCTTATCTCCTGTTAGCTAATCACTGCTTTTATTCTTCTCATGCATTTTGGCTGGATGAAATCCAGCTTGCTATGATAATGGCTGGAAACAAGTAGGATCCGAGTGCTGGTGGATGTATGAAATGTGCTGGTGGAAGGAGGTTTGCACAGCAGAACATCTGCCATTGCCTCTGTCATCGAATTGGGAATATCGTGCCTGGGCGGTGGCTGCTGCACCCTCGCTGTGTGCGTGCTGTAAATCAGTGGTTAAAGCAGGGCAGCCTGTCAGCACTGGTGGGGGCTCCGGCAGTGCTCCCAGCCTTTCACAGATGGGAACGGAGCATTGACACCTTTCCATCATCTTGCACCTCCTCCTCTCCCATAGCACTAAGCACCTTCTAGAAATAGGTTACGCGGTGTAGCTGGCGTATGTGATGGTAGTCTCAATTTTTTTTTTTTTCTTCCTTCCTAGAATAGCTTTGAGATTATTTTTTTTAAATTCAGTTTATCCCTGTTGTTGTATGTGCTTGCTGTGAGGGCAGGCAAAAAAAAAAAACAAACCACCCACAAAAAAACAAACCAAAAACAAAAAACAAAAAAACCCCACACCCCACAAGAGAGAAAATGAGGGTTTTTTAAGTAATTCAGAGGTATGCCTAGGGGGACCAGATAGATAAGTCGCTGCAGTGTTTTACTTGTTGGCTCTGTTTATCATGGCCTATGTTCTGATTGCAAATGGGTAATTTTGAGTGTAATTTTTAGCTCCCGTGCATCATCATGGAGCACAAGAAGTTCTTCCTTCTCACTCTGAACTGTTTTTTACATGTTAGCAGGAGCAAGGAGACCCCTCCTGAGGGGCAGGGAAGGTGAGGACCATGCAGATGTGCATAGTGGTTAGCACTGGCCTCTGCAGATGCACAGAAACTGCAGATCTCTGTCAGGCCCCTGTAAGAAAAAGAACAAAACAAAACAAACCACACAACAAAAAACAACAAACCAACCAAACAAAAAAAAAACAACCCCAACCAAACAACAAAAAACAAAAAAAAAAACAAAAAACCAAACAACAAAAACAAAAAAAACCCCAAAACACCAAACAAACAAAAAAAACCCCCCAAAACAAACAAACAAAAACTACCTGCAAGCTGCTCCTCTGCGAGCCCTTCCCCGTGGGGTGGTGCAGCATCTCTGTGCTGTACAGAGGCCAGGCACAGACCTGCACATCCCACCCACACCTCTGCAGCTACAGCCCATCCTAGCCCAAATCTTGCTCTGTGCTTTTGTCTTTGAAACCTGGGTACATGCTGATGATGAGTCCTCTTAGCCCTTCTGAGGGCTAGTTTCTGCAGAACAGGTATTTGTCCTAAACAAGAGGCAGATGAGTAAATAAACCTTTAGGAAACGCAGGTAGGACTATGAATATCTTTCTCTTGTCAATATCTTTAATAATGCAAGGAGCATTAATAAGAAAAAGTGGACTGGGATGTGGTGTTTTTTTGATAGTTATACAACCCTACATTCAAAGTGTGGTCTCAGATGAGGCAGTGGGTCTGTATCAGTATATCTGACCACTGTTTTGCCTGGAAACCAAGGAAAATGCATTATATCTCAAGCCAGAGTGAACTACCACACCAGGGTAGCTGTCCACCTACTCTGCTCCTGTATGTGCCCAGGGCTTACAAAACCATCTCCTTAAATCCTTCATCCTGAAATTGCACCTCTGTGGGTGGCTCCTGTGCTGTCAGTGGGCTCTGAGCACTGGTGCCAGGGTCCCCCCACTTGCAGGGGATTACAGGATCGAGGTTGGATGGTATTGTGGTATAATGTGATGTGCTATTGTGTACTGTTTTGGGAACATCTCCGTTTTTCACGGAGGGAAAACCAGGGGCGGGTTAGCTGCCTGGTTTTTTGTAGGCAGCTGAAGCTGGAAAAAAAAGTCTCTGAGAATTTCTGGAAGAAATACGAGTTGTCTTGCATGCAGGAGCAGTGCCGTCCCTAAGGTTGTAAAGTTTTAAAGTCCACTGCCCAGATGTGCCTTCGGTTTGCTTTACTGTTATCAAAGTAGAAACTAATAAAACCATGCAGACTCCCAAGAGAGATCTGAGGAGATTTCTCAGAGCACTTGCTACATTTCACGTCTCTCACACTGTCACTGGGGCTGAAGGGTGCAGGCTAACAGTGTGAGCATCGCTGCTGCTGCGGGTTTGATGCACGGCTGGCCACTGCCTTGCTTACAGTCACCTCCTGGGAGCAATCACCTGCTGTGTGCTCGCTTGTTTAGTGTTAACTTCAGCCCCAAAAACTATGTTTGTGCTTTCTTCGTTGCCTTAAGTTGCATCTCAATTAGCAAGTTGAATAAAGAGGATGACAGTGCAATTGGACAAAATGTTTGTAAATTACTATCGCAGTTCTGGTGGTAGGCTTGTGAGGAACTGACACCCGCAGCAGTGTGTGGTGGAGAGGAGCACGGTATGGGAGTATGGTCAGGTTGGGCTGAAATGGTTTAAGGGCATGCAATCAAAAGCAAATTATAATTTTAGAGATAAAATCTACCACTTAGGCTGCAGGTTCATGTCAGTTCCTGCCAGCTGTAGCAGTATCCTCCCCATTATGAAGACTGCCACCGCATACCCAAGTGAGAAGCTTAAACCATCCCGTAAGTGGCTGCTAGTGACATCAGTGCGGTAAACATCAGCCAGGAGTAACTTCTGACAAGGCAGACTGCTGGCTTGATTTTTGCTGTTTTATAGTGTGTGATGTCTATAGTTTCATAGATGGTCTCTCCCTGCTTGCAGGCACAACATCAACTGCACTGAGTGTATGTGTGGGAGGGTTGGACCAGACTGTTTTAAAATACATTATTTTGGAAATTAAGTATCAATGGTGTAAAAAGTCTATGAAAAGATGAAAGAGGAATTATCTGGGGGAAGGGAAAGATGATAACTTGGTGTCCAAAAAGAGTATGCGACTTGCTAATACTGTGAACAGAGAGTGAGGCTGTACAGGTAATCGGTTTTGTGAAGGTTTTATAAAATTACACAACTCACTACATGGCTGAGCTTATTTTAGTAATAGATCAGTGTCCTTTCTTTTAGACAGCAATGCTATTTAAGTAGAACGTTCGTTATATCATGATAACAGATTCTCCAAAACCTAAATAATTGAAGACAGGCACTGGAAAAACAGTGAATACACATTACAGTTTCAAAAGACTGCTTTTGCTGAAAGCCACCTAATTGTATTCTGCTGCAATTAATAATAGTCTTAATGGCTTTGCATATTTATGAATATATGAAAATAAATAAAACAAAACACAGGCTAGGATAAAATGTTGGTTCATAAACTTTTATTGCTGAACAGTAATTAAGCATGCCTCTTATCACAGCATCATTTTTCATTGTGGATAGATTTGGGAGGGATGGTAAAGTTTGAGAAAGAAAATGTGACTATTCAGAAAATTACCTTGCATGAAAGATTTCAAATCAGATATTTAAAATCAAGCATGTGTTTGCTTCTCCTTTGCCTGCCCATTACCTGTAGCATGATTTTTGACTTGGTATACCTAAAGTATGTGGAAGGGCACCACTTCTCATCCCCCCCCTCCCCTGCGAGATGGCTGGTGAAGTTTTTGAACGCCTGCTTTAGCCTATATTTGACAGGAGGTCATACTGAAAGATTAGAAAAGTCCCTTGTGGCCTTTAAGCAAATACTAATAATCTCTGAGGTTTTGAGATTAAAATTTGTCTCATGGGCATGCAAATATAAATTCAGGATTAGGCCACAGAGACTGTTGCTTGAAGTTTTGGCCCACGTGGAATTACTCTCCGCTTAGAACTTGACTGGCTGAGGTTTCTCTTCAATCTGCATAGTAACTGCTTCCTCTCATTAGGATTTTTTTTCCTTTTATAGCCCTGTGCATTACAAAATGTTCCTGCTTTGTTTTCACTTGACCTTTCATAGTCACTAAAAATCAATAGACTTTAATGCATTTATTAAATAAGGAGGATTCCAGGGATTAACATGCAAGGTTCACTGCTGTAGCGAGAGGCGAAGGTAAAGAGTGGAATATTACTGCATAGCCAGGACGGGCTGTTGTGGTTACAAGAGTACTCGACTCCTGCGCTGGTGGGAGCTGGTGACTGCCTGCTGACCAGACAGCTCAAGGCAGGACTACTGTCTCCTGCTTCACTCCTAAACTTCCTTTAAAGGAGGAAACTTGCTCATATATTTTTCCTTTTTTTTCTTCTTTCTTTTCTCATATGAAGGGAAATAATTTTTTCTCCTGCTTTGGTTGGACTATACTAGATATCATAGGGAGTGGAGGGACTTCAAACACAGCTGGATATCATTTGAGCTTCAAAGGCATTGAAGTATTTATTATGAAACATGCTTTAAGAATGCCACACAGCTTTACACCCTTCAGGTCCCAGCAGTTATGGAGAACAAGATCCAGCTGATAAGAGGATGCCAGATTTCTGATGTTTGTCAGGGCCTTGCAAATGGAAGCTCTGGTTTAGATAAAACAACAGTTTGAAAGCTCTTTTTTGGTTTTGGGTCTTGAATCTTTTCAGCATTCATATGGTCAATTTCTGCATTCAGCTTTTCTTTAGCCTTAATGTCTAGTGCCATCTGTGATCATCTAAATTTGCATGCAAATCCCCTTTCAGATTCATGGTGTTGGCTTTTTACAGTGGTGTTGCATTGCACTGATGTCACATTGACTGGTCTGGTGCAAGAAGCGTAATTTACTTGGGAGGACCAGCAGCTTGGACATAGTCGGTACTTTTCTTCTATCTTTGCAGCTTTACTTCTGACCATCATTTAATGACAGTTTTTCTTTGAGACGAGCAAATAAAGGAGTTTAGTAAAAGCTGAAGGTGCCATGCTGAATAAATTTAGCAGGAGAAGTGAGATGACTTGGTTGGCACTTTGACAGAAGTTCCTAAATTCCTGAACCGTTTAGCTGTGGGGTTATCAGTGGCTGTATTTACAGCTTCGGTTGTGAAGACAGAAGTAAGTTGGATTCCTGAAGATTCACTGGCTGTAGAAAAGTATTTTATTTGAACAAGCGAAGTCAAAAGATTTTAGCATAAGCAGAGCTCGCTCTCTCATCGTTTGTAACCCTGAATTGTGTATCAACTTATTCTATGCTGTGGTTTGTGTTTCCAAAAACACACTGACTTTTGCGACCTGGTTTTTTTTTTTTTTTTTAAAGTAATAAGATTTGTGCAACATTTGTGCTCAATTTGGGGTTCCATAGGATGTAAATGCTTATACAGCCTTTCTGTTTCTAAGTTTAGGTGCCCGTATTTGTGCAAGTCTCTGGTTTGCATGTCAATAAAGAATTGGTGTTCTTCAGCAGGCTGTCAGAGATGTACGTGCATAGGATTACAGAAGGCCAAGCCTGTACGACTTTTAGGTCCTTTGGAGAAGGAGTAAGAAGCTGAGCTTATTCTTACTATGTTCTAGTTTCTATATGTGCATTAGCTAATATCCTTTGAGTGACCAGTGTAAATGCTATTGATTTCAAGTTGAGCTCAATGTACCTGCTATACCAACTTAACCTACCTGCCTACCTGTGCACCCATGGTGATGCCTTTGCAAATTTAAGCTAGGCTTTTCATGAGCTTTTTTTCAACCTATCACTTATGAACTAATAGTAGAGACCATGGATGTCGTGGCACATCTTTTCTCTGAACATCTGTCACAAGACTTTTAATGCCTCTTATTGATGTGTGTTAATAAGGGAAACATTGTCCTTGCCTGTTTAAAGCCAGTAATTCTCTCACCCAAACCCGAAATCAGGGAATGACAAGCTACTTACAGCACGATCTGCTACAACATGTTAAAACCGGAGCACATATACGCACAGTTTTCTTTCGGTACGTGACAACTCTCACACAATGGTGTCTTTATGTGTCAACATGCATTCGGATCTCAGCATATTAAGAATGATTTAGAAGGAAGTGGTGTCAAACCATATTGATCAACTTGTTGTGTTTCGAGATTTAATTTTCTTTTTTTCTCTCAGATGCTTTATAGGGAACAATGCTTTGAACAGTTTGTTTTGTTTTTTTTTTAAATACACATTTATAATGCAAGTAAGAACCTTAGATAAATTCTTATACTAAATGCATCAGAATAATTTTATAGCATTTCTGCTTTCTTGGGACATAATCATTTGTCTAATCTGCAATAACAGAAGTGATAGATACGCACACAGAGGTGGTTAGATGATCAGTAATTGATTGTTTTCTTCTTAAAGAGCAAACTTCTTGTATTCCAAAATGTGAGAGTGCTTTCCTTTTATGGGGTCAGCATTGATTGTACATAAAGCATGTGATAGAGGGTGTCTGGAAATGGTAATTAAAATTGTAGAGTTTCAAAAGTGAGCATTGATTATATTTCAGGGCCGTACCTCTCAGTTAAAAGTTAAAGAGTAAACAACAGTCATTCAGCTAGAATACTCTGAGGCTTCTTGATCAGAAGAAAGGCATACATTCTAAAGAATTTTTTTTACAGAAAAAGAATGAAAAAAACCCTAAAATTTCTATTTCACTAAGCCAGTGAAAGCTAAGGCTTATAGTGGAGAAATGGTTGAAGTCCTACTTGCAGCACAGCTCCGCAGTCATCATTGCAAGGCTCTTGTCTTCCTGTAATTTCATCCAGATTGGGATGTCATCCTGACACTTCCCTCCTGACACAGGTGATGCAGAATCAATACATCTCACACAGCAGCCGTGTCAGTCTGAAACATGCACCGTTGCTTGGTGCAGGCTGAAAGAGACGCATCCAGGCTGCAGCTCTGGCTCTTCTCGATGTGCCGTGATTGTGGCACCTTGTGTTCTTAATGCCAATTAGTTTAACAAGGCAACTCAAATGAGGTTAAAAGCCACTGTATTCCAGGCAGCCTAACTGTGTGGGAAATAACTCTCGGTTACAATGGTGTCCTTATCTTTTAAAGGCAAAAGAGCAGTCCTTAGGGATTTGGTGTTGCCCTTCTCTTTCTGCATGGAGAAGTTGTTCCTGAAGCGCTTTTGTTACATGCTGTATGCGCAAATATATCAAAATAACTTTCCCTGGAGCTGCTAGGATACCGCTAGGAGTTTCCACAACAGTTGGCATAAAACTAAATTAATCCAAAGCCCTTCCAGCATGATGTGCAGTGTGTGGAAACGATTTTCTTCTATAAGCTTTCATCCTTCAAGATATGAACCAGACAGCAATTAATAGGGGTTAGGAAAAACTTTGTCCAACAGGTAGGTAGTTACACAGCTCTCCAGCATGGATTTTCTTTTTTTTTTTAATGCTTCCTTAAGAAGCATTTTGTATTAGCACTTTTTAAAAGCAGAGGATAGGATACTTGATTGGCTCACTGCTGAGCTTGCATGTCTCTTCTGTACAAATTGAAGCCACAGATCCTCCGTTCCAGTTATGGAGCATTCTTCTGGCTTGATCCCATCCTTGGATGAAATGCTCTAATGTGTTGAAGAAAGGGCAGTTTCACTCATAGCAGAAGTACAGACTATGCTTTATGTCTTAGACTTTTTAATGGGAGTTTACATGTCCTGCCAGAGGCAGGAAAGCACAGAGACCAAGGCGCCACCAAAACCCCATCGCTTAGGAAAGGCAGGAAATTAACAGGGTGGAACGTGTCCAGACGGTTGTTATAGGATTGTGTGCCTTCCTAGCTGTTAAGATGTACGCACTTACTCTAGAGCAAATATGAGAGCATGCAAGTAACTTAGCCCTCTATAAATTAAGTCAAATTATCCTTCTTCCACTCTCGGTGCGTAGGAGGTTAATGCAGTTCAACAAACTGAGCTGTGGCCTGGCCTTGAGGTTGTCTGTCTGAAACGTACCAGCCCAGACACCTGGCCTTGCTGCAGAGGTGGGATCAAACATATGCTTAAAATATTGTGCAGTCTGGTTTTAAAGAAGCCCAAATGAGGGAAAGCTTATTGTGTTCTCTCTTAACCCCTCTGAGTCTATAGCGACTGACACAGTTAGGAAGCTTGTGTCTCATTTGAAGGTTGAATTCATGTAACTTCCCTTCCCAGACACTAGATCTTATTCCATCAGCGTGGCTGAAAAACTCACTACTACCAGAACCTCCATTTGTGAGTAGCTATGGATAGTGATTAAATCATCTTGTAGCCTTCAAATTGCTAATGTGTGCAACTCTGAGAACCTAAAACCGCTGGATTTGGACTTTGAACACCCTGCGATTTGATACCCAAAACCTGACTACGTGTAGATGCAAAGGCTGGAGTGCAGTGTTACAGCAAATATTGTATCGGTGCCACATGGAAAGCTCAAACCATGGCCATTTTTTCACTGAATGTTCCTGGTTTTGTATGTTCAGGGTTGCAGTATTTTTTGCCACCTCATTGCTTAAAGAGCTTTTGTTGTGGACATTAGCTGCAGGAAAGTAGGAATTGTCTGATGTGTGTCTGTACATGCTCTCCAATGCAGGCGAAATATTTTTTTGTCTCATTTTGAAAACTTGAATTTAAGTGGATCAGCCAGACACAAAACCCATTGGTGTAAATCAACAGGACTTGAGCAGAATTATGCCAATTTACACCACATCCGAAAGTGGCACGGGATGATGCAGTAATTTTACTCCTCCAACTGCACACTGCTAGAAGCAACACTAATTGTTTTAAAGAGGCCTTATGTTTTGTTACTAGTAGATTATGTTTAATTAAATAAAAGTACATGTTGCCTTTGGTTTATTATGCACTTGTATAGAAGGTAAAAAGCAAATTGTCCTAGTGAGATGAACCAGTACATTCATTGTGAGAATTAAAGGGAAGTGACAAGCCCGTAAGTAGGTGAAAATTGAGAGTTCAAGTGTTTTCTAGGAAACTATGCTTACGTGATCTAACTGGTGGAGTGGTGTTGGTTTCAGGGCACAGTGCTTTTGCTGCCTAAATCACACATGCTGTCAAAAAGTCTCACAGTGTTTTTTGGCTTTTGGTAGCATATAGATAGAAATAATGTCCAGTGTAAGATCTTGAATCACTGGATATGCGCCCTGCGAAGGTCGCATCAGTACTTTAGAAGCAGGAGTGGGGTTGTATCTAATTCCTAGCTTACTACAGACAAGCTTGTTCTATTTTTTGCAGAAAAAGTGTACAAAAACCTAAGTTTTCACCACAAATGGAAATACTAACTGCCTTTGGAAATAAAGCTGTTAATGATCCTCGTATTTATTTATCATCTGCTGGCAGTCCCTACCTTGCCTAGCAAGACTTGGACATTAGACTGTCTTACATCCATAATAAGTGATGAGATTAGCATTATGATCAGCATTAAGTGATCAGACAGGAGTAACAGGCTCTTTAGGGATCATTTCCTCTCCATACAGTCCTGCTTGTCCAGTGGTGGCTGAATCAAAGAAATTAACTCAACAGTCAGAGTTTAACTGTTTGGCAGGTATTCCTTTATTTACAGTGCTGGGCAGCACTGGGGATAACTCTGTTTTACGTGCTCCAATGAACGAGTAAAATTGCAGAGAATATATGTTGCTACACATATTCAGTAAATTCCCTGGAATTATTTTACATAAACATAAGATTACCTGGAACTCATTAATATATGCAAATATCCTTTTGCTCATGTGCAGGGGTTCTTTCTGGTGGTCTTCGGTGGTCCCTGGTGGTTGAGGGATGAAGTAAGTAGTCTTCATCACTTTGCCTGCTAGTTGAGCTGTCTTCTGATTCTAAACAGTAGTGTTCCTTTTTCTCAATTAGTTTTCTTGTTTTCGTACTCTAAAAGGTTGACTAATTTCTCAAGATTAATGCTTGCAGATGTTCTTCCTCACCTGATTGTTCTGTTCCTAGACTATTATAGTTAGGGTTAAACATTTCCTACTCTAAGACACCTTATGACCTTCCATCTATTGCCTAGCTACCCAACATTCCAGAGTTAATTTAAAATTTTACAATAATTCAGCAGCTTTCCTTCATGGTACTGGCATTATTTGGAATGACCTTAACTGTGAGCTATTTTCAAGTGCTGAGAGTTTGCTGTGGAAAAGCTGAATAAGCCCAGTTAATATTACTGTAGCAACAAAGAGGAGCATGGGAAACGTGATACTTGAGGTATTTTCACCTGGTTGCTCACAAACTGTTTGTTCAGTAGATTAGAATCATAGACTGTTTTGGGTTGGAAGGGACCTTAAAGATCATCCAGTCCCAGCCCCCTGCCATGGGCAGGGACCCCTCCCACTAGCCCAGGTTGCTCAAAGCCTCATCCAGCCTGGCCTTGAACCCCTCCAGGGATGGGGCATCCACAGCTTCTCTGGGAAACCTGGGCCACTGCCTCACCACCTGCACAGCGTCATCCCTGGAAAGGGAATGTGATGCCTTTAATGCACTTATACCCCCTTCTTGTCATAGCAGATGTGTGAGGAAAAAGTTTTTATCACCTCCACGCTTGCCTCAAGAGGGCAAAATCCTGTTCTGTAAGACTCGTGGACTGTGAGCAAGCTTCTCAAAACCTGTCTTGCGCAGTCAGAGTTTTATTTATTACTAGAGGAACTCAAGCATCTCAAATGCAACTGCTGTGTTTCATTATTAAACAGCAGATTTTTCAGCTTGGGTTTTAAACCTGATGTTTTTAAGTCTGCAACCTCTCATCTGGAGGACGTGGTGAGGGTTTCCTGCTTTCTGAATTAGTATTTGCTGTGTGGGAAGTGTACATCCTGATTGAAGTTAGTCTTCAGAAGCTCCTAATTAGGACAGAGTGATTTGATTTTTCAGGAGGCACCTTTTGGGTTTCCTGAAATAACAAGACAACCACAAGGGTGATGCAGAGCAGGTATCGCAGGTTATGGTCCCTTTGGAACTGTCAGAAGTGTTTTGGTGGTAAGTGAGCCCAGGCGTTTGAATAAATAAATATTTTTTACTTAATTTATGGTTTTCATGCCAGAAAAAGCTGTCAAGTTGGAATTGTAATGATTGACTTTTTTGTTTGTTTGTTTTTTTGTTTTTTTGTTTGCAATGGCATGAAAATTTTCAGAAAAACTGAGTGATGTTTTAAGCAACTTCCCTGCAGGACGTGGAGCCACTTAGGTATTATTTTCCATATAACTTTATACAACAAAGCAGGAGCAAGGAGGTGGGAGAGCAAAATGTAAAGTGGCCTCTCGGGGGGTAATGATATGGTATGCATTGCAGAGAAAAGCAGGCAAGTGATGGAAATCACTGCAGTCACTGGAGGATGCGTGAATAAAGACAAGAATTGCCCTGTATCTGGGTTTCTGCCACAGCTGAAAGGATGTTTGGGTTAGCTCACGGATAGCATTTGAGTTGGTAATAAGCTTTTGTGATCCCAAATTCTGGGTGCAGAGGTGAGACCGTACAATTGATGGTTAGGTTTCAGAGGGAACGCTGAACAGTGCTATGGAGAAGGACAGACTCTCACTGTGAAGGTTGGTGCTTGGTTTGGTGAAGCAATGGCTGAAGCACCTTTTCTGCAATAAACTTCTGGACAAGCTTACACAGGCAACAGTTTTGTCTTTGAATTTCCTTTCCAATGAGGAAAGCAGCATATTTGTCGATTGTGGAAGGATGCATCTTCCTGTTTTCCTGGCTAACATTTGGAGGCACCTTGAACCCTCTTATCCCAGCAGATGTGCACCAACGAGAGAGATTTCTGGAGACTCAGGCCTTGAATCAGCAATGCATCATGTATTGGATGCAGTGCTTTGAAACCTAAAGCTGCTGAGTGATGAGAGTCTCCAGGCTTGTGCTGTGTGACCACAGTGTGGTTACTGGGGTCCTACACGGGGCACTGGGCTCTGGCTGCCTTTGCAGTTAGTCTATGAAAGTGAGGAAATATTTCAAAGCAAAGCAGCAGATGTAAGCCTTTGCCCCTGTGAATTCATTGTTGTTCCCTAGCACCGAGATCCTCTATGTCGGAAGAGGGGAATTACTAGTGCAAGATGCACTAGGTAGAAACACAGAGACTTTTTGTTTCTGTCTGAAGTCACCTCATCGAGCTTTCGGGCTGGCATGTTGGCAGCTGAGCAAAAGGCTGTTTATTCTACATGACTCTCGGAACAGTTTGGAATAGCTTCCGAGTACAAATCAGTGGCTTGTTCCCCAAAAAGCTAGTCAGAAACTTTTATCGCATCTGTCAGTCATTGCTTTTATGGGTGAGCTCTGAAGAGCCAGTGCAATTAGAGCATCGTGTGGAGTCTGCGGGCAAGTTTTACAGCTCTGCCAGTGGAATGCAGATTTTGCTTATAAAGTTTTAAATTATTATTTGTATACTTATGCAGACCTTGTTTATTTAGCAAAGCCACTTGTCTAGTCTTGAAACTGGCAGAAGAGAATCCTCCTTCCTTTCCTTCTTGCCTTCCCCGTGTCCTCCAGAATGACTTAAATCATGTCCTTTTTCTTCCATCTCCCAAAAATGTTGGTTTCAGTTCAATGAGAGCTGTAAAATTGCATGTAGCCTCTTTTCCTCATCTTTCCTTTTGCAAAACGATTTCATGTAGTTACATGGAATTACAATGAAGTCTGTCTGTGGGATTTGTTGACCCTTGCAGGATGGAGTGTGTGCAATGCCTTCTGCCTCTCCTCCCCTGGAAATCCCCTTGCACGTCGCCTTTGTGCATTGTCTCGCTGTTGGTGTTGGTAGCTCTATGCAGCAGATGTTACCATGGAAAGCTATAAAATGATGGAAGAGGAGGATGAGGAGTAACAAACTGCAGGGATGATGTCCTACATGTTGGGTGTGTTGTGGGGAACACGCTCTGGGAAGCGTAATGTGTTATTGCCGCTGTTATAGCGGAGCTGCAGGGAGTCTGATGCAGAAATGAAGAAGTTCCTTCTTAGTAGTACCCCCTTCCGATATCACGCTCCCCAAGATCTGCATTTTACCGAAGTCTCTGAATTCCATTGCCTGTAGAGAAGTATTCTCCAGCTTTGGGGGTGGTAGGAAGGGGATGACTGTGAGTGTAAGACAAAAGTACCTACACTTTGCCACTTACCCCAAACTTTTCTTCTATTTGGCTTTTAAGTACCCTGTTCACAGAAATAGTTTTTCCTTGTAGACCCCTTTTTTTTCGCTGGAAGATAAAACTGCAGATTAAGTGATGTTACCTATGGGAGCTCTCGTGCTGGTTATCGTCTTCCTTTGAAATACTGAATTGTTCTGTTTCACAAACTGGAACACTAGCAAATAGGGATGTGGGGATATAAATTTTTGCAATAGTGGGTATTCAACTGCTGTTAGAGACTTTTTAATTCTTCACTCTTGGGCCTTCCAAAAAATGGTAAAATCTTTTCAGTTTGAAAGGGACCATGAACAAATAGATCATCAGAGAGCTGCAAAATGTGAAGCAACTCTTCTGCTATAGTTCCTCCTGTGCAGTCTTTACAGCAGCTTTGTAACACAGGTCAGAGCTGCTATTTCTTTTCAAATATCCATTTGGAAGCAAAAGCAATGTGTAAGCTTCGTACATGTAGCTTTAAATCAGAATGCTAATTTTAAATTTCAAATCACTTTCAGACACATTTATGAATGTCTTTATTAGCTCACTGAATGGAACCTGCAAGAGCAAAGCAGGTCACTGGTGTGGTATTGTAAAATAACTTTTTTTTTCTAGCTTAGCTAAAAGGAACTTATGTGAAAATAACCTGCAAGAAAAAATAAATCCTGTGCATGATTCAGTAATTCACAGTGACTGTGAACTCATCTACTAGCACAGGATTCATCTTGGGAGAAAAGAAAATTGCAGCTAATTTGTGACAGAAATATTAATGTTAAGAAGGAAGGGATAAAATGGACAAGAAGGAATTCTTCATTCCAGGAATATGTTTTGCTGTTTTCCAAGTAAATTTTTGGTGTTCTGCTGCTTTACCTTTTTCAAAATCCCTGCATGAGCATTTGGGCTTCAGCTCCTGGAAGAGGTTAATACCTCTTCTGCATAAAAAAAATTTATCCAACTGATGGGGATTTCTCATGGTAACGGTTCCTTCTACCAAGCAGGCTCTTGACATGTTTTTCTCTCGTGGAATAAATAATTCATAAAGGGTAAATATAACTGTTTGGACTGTTGCTTTTGTCATAATTCACAAGTTGACTTAAGGTTGAAAATTCTTTCATTGTTCTGGTCCATTGGCTTTTCTCTCAGTTATGGTCTTTTTGTTTTGAAGCTGTAAATTAGCACATGACATCATGTTTGCAGATAAAATTTTAATGAAGATTCTTATGTCGGTGTGGCTGTCCAAAAGGAAAAAATTGATTGCTTTGAGATAGCTCAAGGGAGAGAAGAACCCTTTATGGAACCTGGGATCACAAGTCACTTTTGAGTTTCTTGAATCAAGCACTTAAAAAAGCAGTTAGAAAAAAAATATTGAATTATCTGTTTCACAAAAGTCTTTATTTTGAGTTACAAATCACCTGCTCTAAAGAGCACGTGTAACACACGTGTGATATTTTATCTCCCCCCAAAATATGGGTGAGGCGGAGAAGATTACTCAACCCTGGGCAGGAGAGTGCTTGTGTGATCCCCCAGCCTTTGGAAGGCTTTGTGTTAATGTGGGTTTGAAGAAGAGAGAAAGCAATGACTTAACCTTGGGGAAAAACCCACTTGCCCTGAAAGAAAACTCAGTAGATGCTATTGGCTGTATTCCACTTATAATCTCTCCAGATGTTTGTGGAAATGTAAGTGGATTTAAGTATCCTTAAGAAATGTGTGGTTGATGAAATCAGCTAGATTCAGGGATGGGCATGCATCTTTCCACAGCCTGTTTTAGAACTTGATTAATACGTAGTTGTCTTGCTTCCTGTTTTTGTTCTCATTAAAACTTGTGAAGTTGTTGGGAGGAAAGTGACAAGTTTTGTTTGAACTTTATTCCTTCAAACAGTTTTGATTTTACTACACTTCAGCAGTGCAGTCTAAATGTACAGGTTGGTCAACAAGGGTTCTGAACTTGTCAGAAACAAATGTGAATTAAACCTTTTTTTTTTTCTTGAATTTTACAGTTTTGTTTCTACTGATGTGGGCTCTGTCATAGCAATTGCTGTGTAGAAAATCATTATTAAATGTTAGGTGGTGGTGGTGATTATTTCCAAGATAGGGTGATCTAGAAGAGACAGCTTGCATGGGAAAAGCAGTCAGTCATGTTAACACAACTGGCAATAAATGCCACAAAACATCATCATCATTTTATACCCCTTTTGGTCATGCTGTTGAGTTAGATGAACTATGTCCTTGTTTGTGTTTCAGAGAAGAAATCTGAAATATAGTCACTTCAGGGAAAATGCAAGTGTCTTGATTTATTGATGTTATTTTATCAATTTTGCACAGGTTTTGTGGGGAGGAGGGAGGGAAGGGAGATTAGCAATTTCAGATGAAGACAGGCAGAAATGTTCACAAATGCCTGTCACACCCCAAAAGCAGTAATCAAATTACTGCCGTAAAGCAAAATGATATAATTGATTATGAAACTTGAAATCAGTGCCTAGAGCATTAGGAAAGCTGACAGTGCGAGCCAGTGTATTTAAAAAGAAGAGTGAGTACAGATCTATTGAATATGTTTTTAAGGGGAAGGAATCTTCTGCAGAAGGCTATGGTATCAGTAATTTATGGGTGTGAACAAAAGCTACATCAGTGATTTATAGTGTCAGGCGGGGCTATTAACGTGATTAGAGTTCAGAGTTTAATGCACTTCCCACTTCAAAAGAGGAGAATTACCTTCTGTAAAGGCTCATACAAGTTGTTTCAAATGGTGTGTGAGGACCCTTCTGGATTAAGCTGGAGGAACCATTTTGAAGCAGTCAGAGAGGCGATGGGCATTGTGTGTTCTTGTTTCTCAGACATAGGGTACCCATGATTAAGTTGGGTTTTTTGAGGACGAAACTAACAGAAGTACTAAGTAACCAGCTAACTTCTGTTTCCAAGGCTATCGATCCATAACCAGCTGTGCTTTTACATGCGCCCCTACAGCAAAAGTAGAATTTGTGTGGGGCAAGAGCACTTTTCTTTAAAAAGTGGAAGAAACTGTAATGCTGTCTTTGGAGGAGGGTTTCTAGTGGTGTTTGTGTGTTAGAGAGCATCCCGCTCATTTCAGTTGTTGTAGAGGAGAGTAGTTTTAAGTTGAATATAACTAGTTAAGGTGCCAGTTGCTGACAGAACTGATTTCAGAGTCAGTAGGCATGTGCTTTAGGCCTTTTCCCCTAAATCTCTGAGTTCACATGCCTCTGCAGTCTGGAAGTAACTGATTTTACCACAACGTTTTATCAACATCCATCAGTATGAGAAACCAAACTTGGCAAAACCTAGATGGGAACAATTCGTAATGTTCACAGAAGACACGTAAGGTTGGGGTTAGCAATCGAGGAGATGATTCAGGTGCAAGCCACGATTCTCCTGCTGCCGTCCATCACGAGAACAGGAGCACAAGGCTGCTGGTCGCCCTGTGTGGAGGGACAGTGACTTGCAGTCCCTGTGGCTCCCATCTCTCTGGGCAGGAGGCAGGAGCTGGTCTGGTTCTGCCTGGGCTGGACTTAGTGCATGGCTTTGGTAAGTGAGGATGCAGAATTAGGGGCTGGTGGCAGGAGGTGCTGTGGGTGGGTCTCAGACTGAATAACCTCCCGGGGAACTTCTGCCTGGCTGCAGGAGATCCCTGCTGGCTGTGACCTGGCACCATCGCCCATCTCCTGGTACCTGACCTGGCACAGCTGATGCATCTTGTGACCTATGCTGGAAAACAAGGTACTTGTGAGTTAGGATGAAAATTTTGTCAATTAAAGGTATTTAAGTATTTTCTTCCTAACCTATGAGAACCATTCTGTTGGCACAGATTTGAAGTCATTTGTTTTCCTTAGTCAGAAGAAGAAAAAACCAAAGAGGTGCTTCATTTTCAGTATCAAATGAATTTATTCTGAAGATGCTAAAAGCAGAACCGCCTCCTGGAAGTCTTGTTGTGACTGCCTTGGTATCCTCTGTGCTTGTGACATTTGCATAGTTTGTCACAACTGGTAAAGTACTGCTTGGGTGAAGACCCCAGGAGTTAGGCATGACTTCATTACCCTCATTTTCTGGATGAGAAATGAAGCCCAGAGAAACTTCTAGTTTTCAGGGATGTGTAATCCAGAGGCTCCAGGGGAAGAGAACTAAATTCCCGAGAAGCAACACTAGTTTAGGTAAAAAATGAGAAATCTCATTGCTTCCTTCATTAGGAAATCTGTTTGCAGTCCCAAGCCCTAGTGACTTTAGACATTTTCCACCCAATTCTCTAAATCTGCTTTTTGAATGCAGTTTCTCTTCCCTGTTTGCCCTGCAGAGCTGCTGCTTGCCATCTTGGGCATCCTCCTCTTTCTCAGTTTTCAATTAATCTTTCCCCACTCATCTCAGTCTGTTCCTCTGGCTGGCACAGAGCTCTCCCGACAACTCTCATCTGTGGGAGGGAAGTGTGATTTAATGGGGAGGGAAGAGGAGCTGAGTGCTTGTAGCTGTGAGTGATATTTGAGCTGCAGGTTTATTGGTGTGTACACCTCACCCTGTGTACAGCCTGCTCTGGTATCTCAGGAGATGTTTTCCATCTCTTGCAGGTTGCTTTACACTTTTCTGGACTGACTTTCTGGCTTCATCTTCTGCTGCTATGGGTAAAACTTTAGGCGGATGCAGTGCTCTTGCTCTGACCTTCAAGTATTCCTCCCACAGCTGATAGGAAATGCCATACAAACCTTGATGCAATTTTCCATGGCTGCTGGAGGCACTGTAGGCAAAATGTCTTATTAATGGAGGAACCACAGAGGATTTTGATTGCGCTGTTGCCTCTGATTGTCACACTGGCTTAAAGATAAGTTGTGCCTGGGGTAGTCTGGCCCTATCTCCCCATGCATTTCACTTGGGTGTAAAATAATCCACACCTAGATGCTTTTCCATTATCAAAGTGTTTTAGGTGAGTTTGGAATTAAATCTCTCTGTGTAGGATTGGTCTCCTAGGGGAGTGAGTTGTGAGGCAGTGACCTTAATGGGAGCTGGAGGGGGAACTGAGGTTGTAGATGGGAGCGGGTTTCACAAGGACATGGGGAACTGGAGTGAGAACTGGGTGGTGGACTGGGAATTCGTACTGGGAGTCTGGGAGGGAAGGTATTTCAAGAGCAAGTTTTGGGTGGAAGTCAAAGTATTGTCCTGTGTGTCTGGTAAGAACTGTGTGTACTAGGTGGGCTGGACATCCACGGGGAAATGGAGATGTGGAAACGTATTGTAGCAAGCAAATAGTTGGGCTTTGTGTGAAAGGGGGAAAAAAAAGAAACTAAAATGATTCTTCTGGTTTAAATGCTTGATTTCAACGCAGCTGGAGTGATTGCAACTTTCAAAGAGCATTTTCCCCGAGACGAAGTTTCAGCTGACATTAAAAGCTAGCATTTCACATCTTTTTCGTGTAATGACTATATTAACAAAAGAGTGCCTCACTGTTGGCTGCCTTTGTAAAACAACTCCAGGGCAGTTCTTCTGTCTCTTAACTCTTATGTGTGACTTAAAGTCAGCTCAACACTCCCACTGGAATGCAAGCAGGTTGGCTTGTGCACACACTGAGTATTAGAAAGTACTCCATGTGGTGTGACAAAGGCTCTTTGCAATAGTTTGAGTCTCTTGCAGCAGGCAGTATTAATATACTGGTGTTTGCTGCACTGCAGCATTTAACATTCCTGTCCCAGAAGCAGTGAGAGAAGTATCGTGCTCAGCTCCCACTGCTCAGGCATCCAACCTGAGATGCTGCAGTACACTTCTGCAAAGCCTGCAGTTATTAGGAGTTCCTTCGTAATTAATGATAAGTTTTAATTGTTGCAACACTGAGTTCAGCTACTTGCTGAAAGGCTAAATGTTCTTACAGCACTGAAAATGAATCCCCCTGGCTGGAAGGTATTGGCCAGAGTTTGTGTGTTGAATTGTCCTGATGTTTCTGGTTTCCCTCATGGGCAGATGGCTTTCGATAGATTTCAAAGTTGTATTGCGGTTCTAATTTTTTCTGAAGTGCTAAAACACAGACTTATTGTGCTCTCCCTTTTCCACGTGGGATGCACCCACAGTTAGTTGAACCTCACACCTTCATGGGAAATCTGTATCACCTCTTAAGGGCTAAAGATCACAGCTGTTCTCCAATACTCTGAGCATCTGATGGGAAGGCTGGTTTAAAAAAAAAAAATATGTCTAGGGAGTGTTTTATGTGCTATGTAGTTTAAATAGCCATCCTGATTTCTTCACTTTCTAAAAAAAGTGCAAGAGATAGGGCAGGACTGTATAGAGAGAGAGCTAATTTGTATTTTAAGCCATTCCATCAACACAGCCCCACACAGTGGGGTGTGTATGTGGGAAGAGATTTCTAAATAGGAAACTGAGATGTGAGGAATCCCAGAAGCCATGAGGATTGTGTAAATGTTTTCTCTTAAAAGTGGAAATAGTCTGCTTTCTCTACTGGGAAAGCTCACTTTGTTTATGAGAGCACAGTTTACAAACTGTGATGACTGGAGATGAAGCAGACAGATAGAACTGTCATTCTGTAGAGTTAAACAAAAACAGACGAACATTTCTGTACTGTTTTGCTTTATTTTATAATCATGTTTTCTTCATCTTGTTGCCATCATTCAGATACAGGTACATACAGATATAGGGAAGCACAGAAATTTTGAAGAGATCATAAATACGAGAATTAACATTTGTTTCATTACTGTGAACATAGTCTGGTGAGGTGAGAAAAAGGAATGTGAGATAAGTGCTAGACATTGGCTTTGTTATAATTTCCATTTTATTAATAAACATTCTTGAAAATGACATTTTCCTTAGCACTTTATTGTAAATTGCTGCTGAGGATACAGGGGTCATATTTCCTACTGGTATAAATTGGTGTAGCTGAATTAAAAGCATGATGATTTTCCACCAGCCTTGGAAGCTGCTCCAGTTGGATGAGGAGAAGTTATCTCTCTTTGTCAGATTGAATTGCAGAACTGGGCTTTGCTTCTCCGTGTATCACTGTGACAGATAACAGGCCTTTAATTTAGTGGAGAAAGGCATATGAATAACCAACAGCTCAAAATGAAGGCTAGACAAATTAAAATTAAAATTAAGTTAGAGACTCTGCTGGATAGTGGAGGATGATGTAACATCAGACCAAACTACCAAGTCAATGGTACGTTTCCTTTCTTTTGATGTTTTCAGATCAGATAGAATGCCTTTCTGGGAGACTTTCAGTTGGACTGAAGCTATGGGCTTCATACAGAGGTAATGTGGGGTACTGGCTTGTGTGACATGATCAGATTAAATAGCTAATGGTTTGTTCTGGTCTAAAAAAACCTGATATCCAGTGCTAGTTACCTTGCTGATGATGGTGTAATATTCCAGTCTCTTTGAAAGGCAGTGAGGTGAATGTCTTTCTGAGATGGTTTACACAGTCCTTTAAAAATGTAATTCCACATTATAAGAAAAATCCTGGTTTTGTGAAAATGATGCTGTGCTCGTATTAAAGTTAAATTGAGGTTTCGTTATTAAAGCCTTTTTTTTTTTTTTTGTGTGATGGATTGAAAATACAACAGCAAAGCATCTGCTGGCTGCAAAATGGGGACTTTTCTGAGTGTTTGCTTGACAGATTTCCACAAATGAGACTTTGTAAACTCATCACAACACAGTAGATGGGAAAAGCATGACTGAGAAACCATCTAGGTTAAAGCAAAAGAGAACTGGGTTAATAAGAATGCAATTGTGAGTTGTGTCCCAATGTCCTGTTACATCTCTGGATGAAGACTGTTGAATTCCTGGGAAGGTGGTGTTGACATCCACCTCCGCTGATGAGTGAATGCTCTTGTTCTTTGTTCCGTTCAAGACGGCCAGAAGTGCATATGACAAACGCTTCTGCAGTAGACTAGAGGAATTGCAGGGTGTGTGCTCCACATATGGTTTGCTTGAAGACATCATTTTGGATAATTGCTCTTGGTTTGTTTCTGAAGAATTCTAAATTTTCCTCCAGACAAACTCAATAACGAAGCGTTCCTGATCAGCTGCTGAGCACCAGGCTCTAGGAGGGCTAGCAGAAGCTTAAAGGGGTAAAATTGTGTTTATTGAAGATTAGTGCTGAAGGCTGCTATCTCTTTCTCCTACTTTAGTATGAAACCAAATTTTGAAGGGAGTTTTGTTTCCTGGCTGTGAACTCATTAGCTCAATATTTTTGTTTGTTTTGTGTGCTTTTTAGCAGTGCTGAGGTGATCTTCATATGGTGTAGAAAAGATTATCTTGGGTTTTTTAATAAAGATGTTGCAGCCCTGCTTGTGCACATGGACTGCAAATCTGC
This sequence comes from Pterocles gutturalis, assembly GCF_000699245.1. Taxonomy (NCBI): domain Eukaryota; kingdom Metazoa; phylum Chordata; class Aves; order Pterocliformes; family Pteroclidae; genus Pterocles; species Pterocles gutturalis. The sequence continues at coordinate 64,847 of NW_010123088.1, forward strand.
TTCTCCTGCAGTCCTGGGCAAAGCTCCCTTTCTTCAGCAGACCAGAATTTCACACAGGGTCTGCTATTACCTGTTCCTTCTACTCATTGTGCTGGCAGACCCCTCACCAGGAGGATATATGTCTGGGAAGGGACCTCCTGGGCCATTGGGCCCATTTTCCTGCCGTCATAAGCAATCAGGTCGCATGAGCCCTTTCATTAACTGATCAAACTCTATTTTAGAAGTACAAACACTTTTTGCCCCCACTACTCCCACTGGAAAACCGATACAGAACCTCATCTTCTGATTTCTAGCATGTATTTAGTCACAGCTGGTTTGCACCCCCTTGTTTTTGTGCCAGCACTGTCCTTCGGTGTGTTATCTGGTGCATCCATAAGCAGCAGTTAAACCCCTTCCCAGCCTTCCTTTGCTTCCTCTGGTCAGCCCAGCAATGATCATCCTCTTAGTCCTTTCCACCCACTCCAGAGATCCAACTGAGATTACTCGCATGAGAGATTCTTCTCAGCTGCTGCTAATGCTCTAAAGAGAAAAAGCTAGAGGAGGCTTCAAAGGATGGCTAAACTGAGAATAATCTAAATTTAACTTCTGTTTCATGACCTTTGTAAAGAATGTTATCAACTTTTTGTTTTGCTGAAGCCATGGCTGCTGGTAACTTTCAAGCTGAGCAATATGAGGGCCGTGGGGTTTTTTCATCATAGAGGGTCCTTGAGGAAAAAGTCAGCAGGTAGTATAGGGAAGGTATTTCTCATGTAGGTAAAAGTAATTTGTGGGGGCGAGATGCTGGTGTGAGATGTCATTGCAGTCATTGGGCAGCGAGTGGGGTTCGCGGAGGTTCTGTGGATCATCTTGGGGCAAATTAAGGTGAAAAAACACCAAACAATTGAATAGTGGCTTATAACTTTAATACATATAATCTTTATGGAAGAAGGGAAATATGGAATGTAAAATGTAAAAAATGTAAAAATGTAACAATTACAAAAAACAAATTGGTAAAGACAACACCACCACCACCCACCAGCACAACACCAAAATTTACAATCTGATAACAATGTAAGGACAGCACAACTACCAACAACACTAAAAACCCCACAACTGCTTATAAAACTTGCAATCACTTGTCAGTATTAAAAGGAGCAATCACTGATCACAATAAGGAAACCTGCTGTAGAAGCCCCAAAAGGAGCTGGCATTAAACTTCTCGGGTGTTCCTATATGTGCCAGAGAGAGAAATAAAGAGATGGTTGAAGAGAAAAGAGGAAGGAAAAGGAGAGAAGAGAGAGAGTTTTTGGGAGTGGGAGGGGTCCCTGCCCATGGAAAAGGGGTTGGAACTCGATGATCTCTAAGGTCCTTTCCAAACTAAACCATTCTATGATTCTATATTTTGTATTTAAGCTCAAGCTTCTATGTTTGGTTGCAGGAACACGTTTGAAAATAGCTATACCAGAGCTCTGAAGGATTCTTCAACCCACTGATACGAGCTCTGGGAACTGGGCTGTAAACTCCTTGAAACCTGAACAGATGTTTTGGTATATAGTTTCAAAGCTTTGAAAGACTCTTTTCCCCATGTACCTTTCTATGTGAGGAGACTTTTAAGAGCTAATGAATAAACTTTATTATCTTTTCTGCAAAAGCATTCTTCACATGGAAGAGGCAGGCTTTGAACAGCCATGGGCTCAGAAGTGAAACAGTAACAACATAATGCAGGCCCAATTGAACAGAAATGGAATAGAAACGGGAGAGATGTGTGTCAGCCTGTTTAGGACCCAGAGGGGTGAGAGTTTTGAGATGCTTCAATAGTTTCTTCATGAAGATAAGTAAACACAAGGGAGCTATATTGGCTTCAGCTCTGCTACATTAGATAGAAGAATTCTTAATGTGGGGAAGAATAGAGATGAATAACAATCCAGATGTTAGTCACGTTGTTTTATGTGCATTTAGAAATGCATCTGACAGTGATGAGAGGGTGTTGAGAACCTACAGAGTTTTGAATGGGGAAAAAAATGTCAGGAAAAGGGAGTAAATTTAACTTATCTTCATCTTCTTCCCACACACTAACTGGGTGTGTATTGATACTGGAGGCTGTAGGAATTTATCAGCCTTTAAAAAGCAAAGACAAAGGAAACATCTAGAAATAAGGGACTGAAGCGTAAGAAAGGAGATCCAACTCACCTGAATGACCATCTTTTCAACTTGGAAGTCTAGGGTGCTTTTCCACACCTATTGTCTTCTGTTACTAGGACAAGCAAAACACCAGTATTGCCCTGTGATGTTATCGCAGGTTCATTAACAATTCTGCTTTGTTTTTATAGTTTCTGGGGAAAAAAAAAAAAAAAAACCAGCTTAAAATTCAGGTGGCTTTTAATTAAAATTGTGATAGATGGAATTTAATTTTTTTTTTAAATTTAACTGATCTTCAGAATACACAAAAGATTTCAACTGCCTAATTTTTTTTCCCCACTGTATTTATTTATTTATACCTCCCCTTCGATTCAAAGCCTTGTTGAATGTAGCTTAAGTGGAAGAAACCACCGTAATGTCTGTGTGTGCTTTTCCATTTCATTCAGCCACCCCGTAAAGTTTCTTTTCCATGTTGCAATTTGGAGGGTTCCCCTCTCTTCAGGGTTTTGTTTGCCTTCTGTCATTGCAGTGAGTTGAGAGTGCAAAAAAAAAATAAAAAAAAAATTCAGTGAGTTGAGAGTGCAGAAGAGTATATATATATCATAGAGATTTTTCAGTTTGAAGATCTGAACCAGTTGTGGAATTGCTTTGATTTTTTTTTTTGTTGTTTTTCCCCCAAAGAGGAATGCACCTTTCAATCACACGACTGCCATAAACTCTGGCCCATTTTAAAACTATCCAAGACAGGATGGAATTTATTTGTAAGGTCAAAATCTACTTATAAGTAATAGCACTTCCCGTAGGGAAAAACACTAACACAATTTGTGAAAGTTATTTTACTTGGTCAAAAAAACTCGATAGTGTATCAAGAATAGGGTGACACACGCAGCGGCATTTAGGCAGAAGACTGTTTTTCTTACAGATGTATTGATGGATTTTCATGTGGATGTTTGACTTTTGAAATCATAGCTTTAGTATTCTAAAAGATAAAGAAATGAAATTGTAGGGTGAAAGAACTAACGCAAACCAGCTCCAAAAACACAGGAAACATGGCAGCAGAAGTGTCTGCTCAGGGAAGATTATAACCCTTCAACTTGCCAGAGCCTCTTTAGCAGCTCCTTCGCATTGTGGGTTTATCTGGCAGAAGGAAGATGACAGGGTTGCCAGCCTGCCTAATGATCTCCATCTAACATTTACCTTATTGAGAGGGGAATAATTCTGTTGAATTAACATCCTAGCATATTTACTGTCCAGCTAGTTGATGAATTAAATAGCCTGAAGAAAATGTTTTATGACTCGTTTATCCGTAAAAATTGCTGAATTTTTCATACAAAAGGGAAAGACTTCTCAATAGTTGTGTGCTGCAGTGCCCTGCACCCCTTGGCTGTAAAAATATATATATGAATGCATATTTAGATATAAAAATAACAACTTTAATACAAGCTGTGTGTCTTTGGGAAGCAGGAGAGAGCACAGGCAGATACTGCTCTTGGAGTGACCCCGGCTTGTGCCAGCACCGGTCCTTTGCCGCATGGCGTGTGCCTCCTGCTCGGAGGAAGCGCAGACCGTTAATGACAGGCTACAAGTCTGTGACACTGGGATCACTCGATCAATCAAATGTGGCACCTTGTGCCAGCCCAGCCAGCTGTCCCCTTCCATCAGCATCTAAAAGTGCTGTGCTGAAGGCCGCAGGTGCCAGCTGCCATCCTCAAATAACTGCTGGACCTGCCCCAGGATAAGTGTATTCAGGGAACCTGTTCAGATTGAATTTTCCATCTTGACAGTCCCTTTTGAGTTTCAGTTTAGAAAAGGAGAATAAACAAATTATAGGCTAATAAACAAAGCAGCGCATGTATGACAAGGAATCCAAGCCTGGGGCTTTGCAGTCATCCGTTGTAGAGGCGTGAGAGGCATCGCCATCGGTGCCTGTGACAGCAGGAGATGGTGCTGAGGATGCAGTTGACTCGTTGTGCTTGGTTTGACCAAAACTTGTTGCAGTGAAGTCTGTGGTTCACGGATCCACCAACCCACTGAAGTTTTACATTGCTTTTATTCCTGTATGTTGGGTGTGCCAAAGAGGTCAAGAAGAGGAAGACTTAATTTTATGACAAATACATTATGAACATGCTCAGTAGAATGTTCCATAAGCAAATTTGCTTTCTTTTCATCATTTCCAGTGTGAAAGAAAATGCACACTGTGCAGGTGTGGAGGGTGTGTCTCTGAGTTCTAGCTGAGGTTCTGATGCTGCTGCACACCCTGAAAGCCTCCATGTACAAGATGCCCACCATAAAGGGGTGACCCAGTGGTTTTCAGATCTATGAGCAGAAACACTTCTGCAACCTCAAGTCTTGAGGACTCCTTCAGAGCTTGAGCAAGTCAGGCTGAGGAGCTTGCAGGTACAAGAGGCTTGGGAAGGAGTAATATATGGGCAGTCAGGCTTGAAACCTGTGTTTCAAGACAAAAAAAATAATATAAAAGTTTCTTTTGCTGCTGTAGCCCCCATACTGATATGAGGTAAGTGATATAAACTGTTTTCACAAAGAGGGTCTACTGCTCTTCTGGATTGCAGTGGTTCTGAGTGCAGCAGGTTGCCCTCGAATGTCTATATCAGGTTTTCTTCTGCTACTATCGTCGCTAGATCCTTGTCCTCACTTGATGCTTTCTAGGCTGCTCATTCTTATTCTCCAGCATGTATGAGTTTTCTATTATTTGTTTGCTGGATGCAATCGTTTGCAATTTTCCAGGTTGAAAAAAAAAAATGAAGTTCCTTTGAAAGAAATGTAATGGAACATCCCCAGGTTGAAGCAGGCCCTGAGCACAGCTGATGGCATAGGGCCTTTAATTTACTAAACGTCAGTGGTTTGATGGCAATTCAACATGACTGGTGATTGCCTGCATCGTGCTACTGCTGTGGCTGAAAAGGCTGTTTAGGTTTGGAAGACAGAAGGCTCTGCTGAGCAACACGCAGAGCAATCTACTGTGACCTGCTAATAATTTTTTTTCCAAAAGACTCCCCAGTTGCTGAGGAGCATAAACCCCTGGGGGGAAAAAAAAAAAAGCTTATCTTTGTGCATATGCTTGTTTATATATCTGTTACAAATTGGTCAAAACAGAAAAAAAATGGTGTTTGGGGCTAAATGTGCAAAAGAACACTTGATATCAGGAGTTTTCTTTACTGCAAAATGATTCTTTATTTTACCAGTCAAAGACATCTGTTTTTCAAGAGCTTTCGCTCACATTTATCATCCTAGCTTGATCCAGCACTGAAATCCTTCTCTATATTTCTGATGTGTGTTGTGGGACTACTTAGAAGTGTAAGTAGCCCTGTATGAATTGGAGACCAACGGTTCAAAAAGAAAAAAAGCCATCTGGTTCTCATTAATTTGCTGAAATGATCAGAACATTTTCTAAGAGAGACCCCACTGCGTGAGAAAGTCAAGGCAGGGGCTCTTCCATTTATGCTCACAGCTCAGTGCAAGTGGATGCAAACTCACCTGCCATCATGTTTCTAAAAATGAATTTGGGGTCCAAAGTCTTTAGATAACATCAGACTTGACAATATTTCATCCATAGACTGCATTGCGGGCAGTGGCGATGTTAGCTTCCTCCCACTGCCATGCAAGTAATTATGGAGGGAGTTATTTTTTTTGTGTTAAAATGACAGCTAGGATCTTGCATACTCTTTGAAGAAAAAATTAATAACTTAAAACAACCCCCCATTTTTAGAGGTGCGTATCTAAAAGTAAAACAGTTTAAACTGAGGTGCGCATACTTAAGTTTTGATTGCTGCTGGAGCAGCAGCCCCTAAATGGCAGGTTTGTAGCTTATCACAAATGGCGATATTTCTGATGCGCCGCCTTCCTTTTGTCGTTTGGCCTTTAGGCCTTGTCTTCTGGGCTTTTGTGGGTAGAGAGCAAAATTTGTTGAAACGCTGGTGCGCCTGCTCTCGTTCGCAGCCTGAGCGGTTTCCCAGCTCCTGCAGTCCTCCGTGGCCCATCTGGTGCTGGTGCGAGCTGTGATGTACATGACTTGCATTGCACTTGCCACTGCTGGGGAATCTATCAAAGAGATTACTAGCTTGCTAAAGATGATTTTATAGGCTCTGCAGCTGGTTTGTTTAAAACTAGATTACTGTCACATTTAGAAACATTTAGCACTGCCAGACCAATGAGGAATAATAATTTAAAGGGACTGACTAGATTTAATCAGTTTTTAGGAGATGAGTCTTAATCTAACATAAGAGGTTGAGAAGGCTGATAGAGCTAATGAATTTCAATATGTAATACAGGGCCTGCCTGAACCATAGCACATTTTCTCTGGCCACGGTTGGTTCATAATAATGAAGCGTTTGCAAAAGTTATCGAGTCAATAGGTATAAAATCCTTTGTGCGAGGAACCTTGGCACTCGGAGGGAGGATATTGCCTGAACTGAAACTCAAAGTAGGCGTTGCATGAGATTTCTTTCAATATGAGAATTCAAAGAGTTAATTTTCAAGTAATTTTCATAATATGTAAGATAGAAGAGTTGGGAAATTGCCTTGAAGAAGAAAGATACTCTTGGGAGCTGCACACTGAAGCAGGTCTCTGGGTGGCTGCTCTTGGTGTAGACCTGCAGCATGTTCTTACCGGATAGCCCTGGGCAGCTGTTTTAACTTCCCTAGCCCTCCGTTGCCCATCTGTAAAATGCTAAACCTTCCCTGCTATTTTTTTTTTTGGTCTATTTTGCATGTTATTGTTATAGCTAGAGAAGTATTGACTTTATAAAGAAAGGCCAACTGAGGTAGCTGCTGGGCAAATGCGTGCTACAACAGTCCCTGCCCTGATACTACCAGTCTAAATAAACTGCATTTTATTGCTTCCACCTTTAACACCCCCCCCAAGCTCAAAACACACACATTTTTTAATCTTACTCAAGGACACGGATAGCACTAAGATGAGAGTTTGTGTGATAAGTAATCTCTTTGGTAATTTATGAATTGGGGCAATGCTTTAAGTGAACAAAAAAAAAACAAAAAACCAACTGTGTAAGGTCATCATTTGAAACCCATGCTTGTGTAGTAGGAACCTGACCCATCTCTTAGCATTTATGGTGGGAATGGAATTCAGCCTGTGTTGTTTTTTTTCAGCAAGGCAGCAGTTGTAAATATTTTTCTGTTCCTACTGAATTAATTGTGAGAGATGCTGCTCTTTGCCCACCTCCTTCTGGCAGTGCTGGCAGAGCTCTGCTGGGCTTTGGAAGGAGTTTTGTCTCACACCTCTCTTTAAAAAGAAGCTGATGTGACAACAGAAAGACCAAACCCTGAGAGGTCCTTTCAAAAAATTCAAAATTTGGGGTGCCTGAGATGTTTTTGCTCCCTCTAAACCCTCTTTCTGCTGAAGCAGCTGATGTGGACTCAGAAGGGAGCTCCATTCTCCTGCCTCATTCAGGTCAGGTCCTTCACTCCCCTAGAAGAAGGGATAAACTCTATTAACTGTTGACACCAAGGTCTGCTATAAAAGACAAATAGACAGTAGGAGGACAATGAGGGGAATTGGGTTGGGATAGGGATTTTTAATCAGCATCAGGCCTGATGGTGAGCTAACACCACAACCTGCTGAATGATTGAGAGTCCTGAAATGTTCAGTAAATGCTGTATTTTGTGTAATACTATATCAGTTGCTGAACCTGTGGCTTCCCTCCCTTTTCTTAACTGAGATCAAAAGTGCCTTGTTCTATTCAGGCTTTTTGGTGTGCTCTTGTCCTAGTGCTCAGTAATGACGCTGTGGCTTCCCTCCCTTTTCTCAACTGAGATCAAAAGTGCCTTGTTCTGTTCAGGCTTTTTGATGTGCTCTTGTCCTAGTGCTCAGTAATGACAGGGCTGCATGGTGACTTTCTTTAAATCATTGTGCTTACATGGCAGGCTTGGTTGCCAAAAACACATTAGGAGTTCTAGAGCATTGTTTTTGTTGTTATTGCATCAATATTGTAAAGCTCTACTTGAATTTAAGTCTTTGTTATGCCATACACTGTTGAAGACTGTTTCTTTTGCATATTTCAACCCAGGTTGACCATGGTCACAGTGAGTCATGAAGGGAGACTTGGTATCCCTGCCTCTGCCTTCAGATTTGAGATGCAGAGAGATCCACGGCCAGCTTAGGTTCACTGAGGTGTTTGCAGTAAAACCAAATGTAGCTTAGTTTTAGTCAAGAAAATCTGCCTACTCTTTTTTTTTTTTTAATATTCATATTCCCTATGTTGATGTTGGAAATAAGGGAACTCCAGATGCAAATGAATCCCTTTATCTTAGGCTTCTGTCTTAGGATATAATGAAATGCACCCTTGAATATGGTGGTTCTTCTCCACTGTCTCCAGAAGGAGCCTCAGTAATCCCTTAGAATAGATGACTTTTCTGTAGGTAATGAGCCCCATCTCAAGTAGAATGGAGCGACCCCAGTTTCCTTCTGAGTTCATGGCGAATATCATGCTCCTTTTCTGTGCTCTGATAATGTAATAACACACATATTTTACTGCCAGAATTATTTAAACACCAGGGATGTTGTCGAAACTTCCAAAGTCTCTTACTGCTTTGAGGTCATATTTTCCTCCACAAAACACCCAGTTTTAGCCCTGCTTAGTATTTTGCATCTGCAGCATAGAAAGTTGCCAGTTATATCAGTCTCATTTTGTGCACAGTCCTGTTCATTTGTAGTTTTCTTCATGTTTTGAATAGTAGGTAGCATGCCAAGCTAATTAATAGACGATGCGAAGAAGTCGCTGATGAGTATAGAGTATCTTCAGATGAAAACCTACAGGTTCCCTGTTGAGTTTAAAGAACAGCTCTACTGAAGCTTTGATGCACAACCAGATGCAGCATGCAGAAGCAACCAAATCAAGGGTTAGAGGGGGATGAAATTAGTTCAGCTGACTCTTATTTTCTATGTATACACTTCTAGAAATTATTACCTTGTGGGTAGCTAATCTAAATAGGTGCTAATTTTTGCTTCCTACTTATACAGGTTGGTACAACAACTTTCATTCTTAGCTAATTCATGATTTTCCTAAAGTGGACGAACAGACTGGGATCTTCTTGTATTTTCAGCATATCAGTTTGTTTTGATGCCTAGCAATGTAGAAATTAAGCAGGGAGAGCTGAAGAGCCATTCTCAGATGGGGTTCTTAATAGTAATACATGTGAAGAGTTCAGACATGTTTAGCTGTTTTCCTTTCATATGGGGAGTATCGATGTGGGTGGAATGGTTGTTGAAGAATCTCAGAACTGGAGTGTTGATGCTCAGGTGGTAGCTTTTCTGTTTAAAAATGACATGAAATCTTCTCTATAAACAGACATAAAATGCAGGAAGTAGTTACTAACCCATTTCTGGTTATACTGGTTTTCTGTTTTGAGGGTAGAGTAGGTAGCACAGAATGGGACTCGAGGTCACTTGCTTTTCCTGCTATCAAGCAGAGCTGGTTGAACAGGAGTGATTTATGACTAGGTATGCATTTCATCAATAGGAATATTTCTTCTTATCCTGAGTAGAGAGGCATTCCTCCAACCTACAGTCATTGAGATACACCATGTCCCTGTTGAACATCCATTTCATCAAGGTTAGAGGTGGGTATGCTTGATCTTTTCCACCACGTTTAGCCCATGACAAGTTTCTGCCTGTTCTTCTTAGGGAATCCCAGGCTGTTCTGCTCTGATGACTTTCTTTGTGCAGGCATTTCAGCCTGGCACAGTTCCTCCATCCAGATCTCTGCCTAAATCCTTGCCCCTGGTGCAGGGGAGGGAGGCCTGTGAGGAAAAGAAAACTGGGGAGAAGAGATGGAAAGGTTTTTATCGTCAGGTCTAGGCAATACCATGACAAAGACTTCCTGAAACTACTGCTTTGGTATTTGTTCCACTCATCAAACCTGGAAGGAGATCCCTGATGAGGTAGATGGTTTCTTCCTAATTTCAGTATGTACAGTGGACAAGGTAGCATGGTTCAATGCTGAATGAGGGAGAACATCAATGTTACTCGTTACAAACCTCAATTTTGATATCTGCATGAATTTGTAGTCTAAAGAACTTTCTACCAAGATAGCAAGCAGCCTCATCATTTGCCACGTAGGATGAGAAAGTTTTGCTGTTGGATGCGGTTGAGCTGTGGGGTTTTGAGATAATACTAGATTTCTCCTTTTGGGAGGATGTTTTTGCTGCACTTCCTGCATTGACTAGTCATTACTGATATCTCTATCTTCCCTGTTCCCTCCTTGACTTTTTGGGAAGGTCATATGCCTGGGATTTACAGCTTTTTTTTGTATATGGTGGCTGTTGTAGCAAAGACGAATGGGAAGGGAAGCTCTTGTATGTTCCTCTGCCTGGAAACTTTCTCAAGGTTAGAGATCTCAGGTGGCTTTTATTGTTACCTTTTCTGACAACAGCCTCTCTAAATGAAATATAAGCTAAAATACAAACCCATGGAAAAGTGGCAACTAACTGGAGATAGAACTGAAAGGACTGGCATGGAGATAGAAATTGCTTATTGTTTATAGTATTTGTCTACTTAAAGCACGCCTCTCTCTTGAGAGCCTGGCTTACTTAAAGAAGAATTGCTACACTCTGAGAGAAGTTTCCTATATCATAACAGAGTTATAGAAACATGTTGTGAAACCAGCTGCCATGAAATTGAATTACAGGTGTTGTATTCTTCACTGCTTAAATTGCTCTATTATATCACAGGCCTCATCGTTTTGTTTTGAACAAATAACTGCAATTTAGTTGGAGCCTAAGAGATGATGGTATAAGCAGTCAGGGGTTGTTTAAGGCTTCTCTAATGATGGAAAATTGTTCTTATCCATCCAGAGTGTGTCATCTTTGTCAAAATGCACGTGCAGTGAATGGAAAAGGTAAACTGTTTCCGCATGGCATCTTTTTCCTAAGTTTGTTTTTATATTTTTCAATGTGTGAAACAATCCCCTGTAGGTTTTTAGACTAGTCGAAGCAATATGGCCATTCATATTTAACTTTGACACATCTCCAATACGTCAAATTGTGGGACTGGATGTAGTCAGATACTTCACTTCCCTCACTTTCAGTTTGCTGGAATTAAGTAGATGATTGCTCAACCTAAAACTTCCCAGGTTTTCATAGAATAAGGTTTTAACAGATCCTTCAGGAAATATTTAAAAATGGCTCTCAGTGCAGAAAACAGTTATTGTTTTAGGCCAGAATTTAAAGCTATTTTGCCTAGGTTTAGACTCCTGCTTGCTGCCGTATGTGTGCCCACCCTGGGCTCCATTCTCCCCATCCCACTCGTGCCCACCTTGCGAACAGCCTGTTCTCTGATGTGCTTTGCAGTTTACCCTGGAGCTTAATGTATGCGAATCGCCGCAGTTAGCTTGGAAAGAATGTAATTCCCACAGAAAAGGGATGCCTGCAAGGATCTTGAACTTGAAAATCAACCTTGCTTCCCCCTACTGCCTATGCAGGTCTGTATTATTCTACAAAAGATACTATATACTGAAATTCAGTGTATATATAGAACTTGCTGTATCGCAGGGCTCTGAACAAGCTTTATTAGTATCTTATACTCCAACCTGTTACTAACTTGAAGATTTGATAAGGTGTTACATGTGCGTATTCCTCCAATTGTGACAGATTTCATGAAAAAATTGAGGCTGGGAAGGATAGCAAGAGTTCAGATTGTCCATCTTCTTCCAGATCCTGCTTTATTCTTGACAGATGGGGCTGTCTAACTTGTTCTTAAAATTCTTCAGTGGTCGAGATTTGCTTACTTGCATTGCGGTGTCATTTGTAGAAAGGCAATTAAATCTGCTTGAATGATCTTACTTTGCCCGTGTTCTGTTAGCAATTAGGGTCAGTTTTCTTGATTGTTCCAGGGTTTTTTTTGTGCAACCTTTTTGCATGTGATTTTTTTGGATTAACAATAGTTGCTTGACTTTTTTTTTTTTCCTTTCTCCTGGTTTGAAGTGTGATTTGTTTTCAACACCTGCTATTAGCCAGTGTATGTGCCAGGCCTCTGATGCTCTGCCCACTTGATTGGAGGTAGTATGCAAGTCCCCTTATATTGTAGAAATTTCAATTTCATAGCAATCTTTAAAAAGGAAAAAACAAAAAGGAGGGGCAATTTTTTGAGTGAATTCTTTTGAATGCATATTTTTGCTGATAAACCTGACATAGGTACTTTTACTAAATCCTTTCCTCTTGTCACTTGAAGTGAGATGTGAGAAGATAAACCTGCTTCACAAAGCTGCTTGAAAAATTAATGTGTACTGTAATTTAGAAGATGTATTGCTGAAGGGCATTTAAATGTTATGTTTTTGTTTTCTGCAAATTCTATTTTAAGAGAAACCAAATATGTAGAAAGGACTATTTCAGAAATTCAATGCAGTGCTGCTGATGCTAAAAGAAAGAAGAGAAGAGAAAAGAGGGGCATCGACCGCACAGCCTAATGATGCAAAATTGCAAATTGCACAACTTAGAAAACACTGTCCCTTGCGTTCAGATCTGCTTTTAGCACTCTCGGGGCAGCTCCAGAGCTGCAGTGTCAGATCAGGATTCAGATGTGCTGGCAATGTCGTGTGCCTGTTCCCAGTCACAGCGTCCACAAAGCCTCTGCCTGGCTCCAGCCGGCGCTGGCACACGATGAGTTGGTGCCATGTGCTGCTATAAACCTTTGCAGACTGTGAACTGTACTGCTGGATTAAGTTGTTGTGGGGCAAGCTAGGGAATGACCTTGTGGGATACTGGGGAAAGACCTGGTGTTGCAGTTTAATGCCGCAGATACAGGGTCCCTTGCCTAGGGCATCCTGACTTTGCTGGTGGTGGAGGCAAACTGGTTCACAGCTGCTGGGGTGAGCGTCCTAATCTGGGTAAAGCGGTGTTTGATGGGGTAGAAAAATCAGAGCCTGGGGTTAGAGGTAATAGAAAGTTGTAAAGGCAGTTTTATGAAGGAATGTTTGCAAATGGTAGGAGAAAAGCAAGTTCTGCTTTACTTTCTTACCCATAGAAACTGCCAGCTGCGGTGTCGAGTCTATAAAGTGGTGACACAGCTGTAGCCAGAGCAATGAACTGTAACCAGAAATGTGAATGTTTTGTCTTTTTCCTTGGTTTTTGCCAAGAACTCAGGCAAGTGTCAAAATGTGGGGTTTTTACTGGTGTCACTTTCTGCTCCTAAAATCCATCCCAGAGGGGCATGTCTGTCTTACCTTTGGGATGCTGGTTGTTCCTCCTGCGTTAGCTTGTACAGGTCAAGGATGAGATAGCAGCCGTAGCTTTGGTTTGATCTGTTTTTCTGATAGTGAGATACCTGATAGTCTGGTGCAGCTTGCGTACCTTGGAGATGTGATAATCAGATATTTCTCTTGTTGATAGCTGACTATTCGTCTTGGTAAACTGGGATAATTCAGGGGAAGTGTTAGGTTTCTTTCTCCTTTAGAAAAGAACAAAGCATTTTGCACTGAATGCAAAATCATTTGAGATAAGTGATGAGATTACTCAGTCAAAGCAGAATAAAAACTGGGAGAGATGTAATTCATTGTTTTATTTTTTTCAAGCTGCTGATATGATGTGAGAGTTGCTAATGTAATATGAAGTACAAATGATATGCAAAATTCCCTGATAACTACCTGGGAATTCTCATTCCATCAGCAACTTTTGTGTTATCATAAATGAGACAGCTTGCAAGGCACTTGTTGCATTTTTGTATTGCATGCACAAGTCATTTGCACTTCAAATGAACTTGCCTATATTGTGTTTGATGTTTTGTCTGCATGGCTTTCACAAGCAATGGAACAATGCTGAATTACTACTCTTTCACATTTAACAATTCCAGAATCCCAGAGTGAGGAGACATAAGACAAATGAGCACCTTGGTGCAAGCTGCCGAGCAGTTGGGATTGTAACAACCAGGCTTCAGAGAGTTGGGCCGGCGCGTCTGATCACCTTTGAAAATTGTTGAATGTCTAGATTTTAATTGTAATGTGTTTTTATGTTCTGATTACAGCTGGTACTTCAGAGCTCAGAGTGTGAATGTGAAATGTGTTTCTTGGTAGCCCCAGGCTCAAGCCCAGTGACCGGTTTCTATCTGCAGGGCTTGGGGAAGCATCTGGAGAGGCAGGAGGAGAACAGCTTTCCTTCATGGGCTCCGGAGAGCACTGCAGTTTTTTGCACACACAGGGGATACAGATGCAATCACATCCAGTGTCCCTCCTTCATGAGTGACGGTGTGTTGCTGGATCTGTGCTGCCCTTTCCCTGCCTGGCCGTGCTGGGAGCATCCCCCTGCCCATTCCCTGGCAGCAGGCAGGTGCAGCGGACGGGAGCCTGGCCATGCCGATGTTGTCTGGTGCGGATTGCACAGACCTCACCTCCTGGCTCATTGCGTACAGCCTGGTTTTCATCAGTGTTTCCTGCGGTTAGTGCTCTGTGCAGTACCTGGGCACATTCGTGCTGACCTTCACCTGGGTCTCCTTTGGACCCCATACAATGGTCCTGAGATTATATTACTTGATATTTTCAGGTCAGATTGCCTGAAGCAATTGAGATTGCAATCCATCACGGTGGTACTTTCTGTTGTAGGAGCTAAAGGGCAAGTGTTGGATGGCAAGAGGTGTGCAGGCCCTCCCCAGGGAGCAGTGGTCTTCATCATAGTCTTCCTCCATAGTCTGCTGCAGGGGCTGTTTCAGACAAACCCTATCACGGCAACATCCAGACAGAGTTTTCTGGAAATAAGTTGTTCCCTCCAGAATATACTGGGAGGAAGCTACCATGCATCCAGCATGAAGAGTCAGAGGCCATGAGCTGGGGGGCAAAGCAGAGAGTACATCATATTGATGAGTGGAGAGTTTGGGCTTCATCCAGGAGGTGAAATAAAGCTCATGGAGTGTCTCCAAAGCTTCAGGGCTTGATTCTCAGCTGTTGTAAATCAGCACAGTTCAGCAGAACAAAGGTTGAAGATCTGTCCACATGACTTTATCTTTGCAGTGAGCAACAGATGATTAAGTACAAATGCATGCTGAGGTGATGTGGGCAGTAACCAGGAATGTTCCTAAAAGCCTAATCTACAGTTTGTTCAATCTGTGCCATTTATCTCTCCATCGCCATTCCAGTATCTCTGTATTAATCTGGAAGGCTCTCCTTGCTGAATATGATGAATGTACAGAAGGCCAGAAAGGCTGGGAATGCTCACGGTTGCTGTGTTAAAAATAATTATCTGGTGTTTCTAGCCGAGATGCAATCCTGGAAAGCATGAAAACAGCCTGGGGTGTACATTCATGGTGCTAGGAGAGGTCAGCGGGAGGTAGATGCTCATGAACTAATTGGACTTCTGGGATTCTGTTTTAAGGAGTGCCTTCATATAAAACAATGTACATACCCTGGACACAGTTGCTGCTCAGTCAGTTGTTTCCTAAACTGACAGTTGTTTTAAGATGAGAGATGTTTTTATTTCACTGAAGCCCTTTTTCTCCAAGTCGAAAAGAACTTGAAAAACATTATCTCGTGGAAAAATACCTTTGGGTATGTGCGTGAAAAAGGTGAGTGCATTCTGCAGTGCTAGCAGGGTCGCTGTGCATATCTCAGTCTCCTTTCTGAATGCTGTTTATGAAGGAAGAAAACTGGCTTGAAATGCAAAGGATGCGAGCAGCTGTGGGTTTGTTTTATCTAACACGGTACAAAGTGGCCCATCGTGAATTGAGTGAGATGTTACTACCTGGGGGGAGGCACTTCATCCTCCCTGTGTGGCTGGAATGATATAAACGCTACGTGTTGACTTTTAATGAATATTCATCAGTTGTGTGTATGTGGAGGGCTTCCTAGCCTGTCATTACGGCCTTATCTTATGCATTAGGGAGAGAAGGCGGCTCCTGCCTACGGTGTCTGATGTTAGGCAGGGCGGAGTACCTTCGCCTGGAAGGGCTGAGACTTGCCGGGTATTGAAAGAGAGCTGTGCACTGCTCAGAGAATACCAAACAGGGGGTGTTCAAGGTCAAGCAAACACAGGAAAATAAAAAAAGAATACTGAGCAGGCAGTAAATATTGTGCTTAGGAGGCTTCTCTTCTCATCCTATAAATTTAGGGCCTCAAGTGCCTGCGCTTTGTCTCACATCACTGCTGTTCTGGACCTGCCTAGGTGGTTATGTGCTGACCTTTTTCATTATTTACAATACTTGCAGGCCAGCATAGTACAAATGTCATTGTGTGGCACCTTTTTAAAGCCCCCCCAATTGCTTCC
>NW_010123089.1:0-463 GCF_000699245.1 Pterocles gutturalis
TTTCCTAGGGAGCATGCACAACACTGTCTAGGTAATGTTTTCTGATTCAAATTCCCTGGTGAGGTATCTTATGTGGCAGGAAATCCAGTTCAGTAAAGTTAAGGAGGTTTCTGATGGTTTTAGAGAGATCAGAAGAGAGCTCTTTAAATGTGTCCTCTAGAAATAGGAGGCCATGGGAAGTCTTTGTCCCTTTCCTCCCAAGTGAGATGGCCTTTCAGGAGAGTCTCTTTATGTTGGAGAACTATGTATAAAACACAATTTAGAAGAATGGATGAAAACCCTCAGGAAAAAAGGGAGGAGTTTTTCCTAACAAATGTGGAGCTATCTTCTACCTCCAGCTGTACCAGTGCAACCTGACGGAGGTCCATGAAGCACTGACAGAGAAAACCAAAGCTGAGCAGGGTAGCTGCAACCTACCTGGTCCCCTGAAACCAACTCTGGTCTCAGCTGCACTCCACCAAAC
>NW_010123090.1:0-2221 GCF_000699245.1 Pterocles gutturalis
TGGGGTGGGCGCCTGGGGGTCCCGCTGCCCCCCGGAAAGAGCAGTGGGGGTTGGGGGGGGTGTGTGTCTGTGCCCGGAGGGGCTGCCCTGCCCTGGGTGGGAGTGGGTGAAGCTGAGTCGGGGGGTATTAGCTCCTTTTTCTTCCCTTGCTTTGAGCATCTGAGGGTTTTGAGAGCCCATTGCTTGGGTGGAGGGGTTGTGGTGGTGTCCAGCCATGGGCTGAATCACCTCCAGTCCTCCTCCACCAGCCCAAGGCCTCCCAAATGTGCAGGGGCCCCTCTCCTCCCCAGGAGTGCAACCTCCAGCAGCAGCCCCTGCCTGCCCTGGGAGCCCAGTGTTTTGTGTTGTCTCCCAGCACCTTGGATGGATGTTCCTTGCTTTCTGTGGGTCTGGGTGCTGCTCCTGAGTTTGGTCCCTGCCTGGGTGTTGCTGATGGCAGTGATGAGTGAGTGGTCCCCAAAATCGGGGTTTCTTTGCCTTGTTCCTGTAGCTCTCCCGGCTGCGCTTGTGTTGCAGAGCGGGTGTTTTGGTGCTTGCGGCTCCTGCTGGCTCTGTGCTCAACTGGAGGGGGACCAGGGGTAACCCTCTGCTGTGATCCTGACCAGACAAGTGCTGCTTGTCCCCTGGGCCAACCTGCTGGCCCCCATGGGCTGCATCCCCCCCGGGTGGGTGATCTCATCCTGCTCTGGGTGCTGGCTCGAGGGCATGCTGGATCCATGCTGCCAAGGGGAAGGTCTGGGCTCAGGATGCCGTGGGATGTGATGACACCCTCAACTGGGCCGGATCCATGGCCAGGGCTGTTTGGCAGATGAGGCACAGCATTACGGAAGGCGCTGTCAGCGAGATGAGGCACACGTTCACAGCCTCGCCGGCTGCTGCTGGCATCTTTGGCAAGACCGGGGCAACGCTGTCACCCGTTGAGTAATTGGAAACCAAGCGCCATCCACACAGGAGCATCTTTTGGAGGGTTTCCCTTCAGCTCCCTCTCCCCAAAACACGTGTGCAGAGTTGCTGGCGCATGGCAGTAGGGATCTGGGGTCCCTCCAGTCAGCTTTTGTGGGGCTTTCTCTGCAGCACAGCGTGGCACAGGGAGGGTGGCCATGGCAGAGCCACAGGGCGGGTCTTAGCGCTATGGGCTGCGCTCCCCTGGACGTGCGGCTGCAGTTTTGGGAGCTGATGGATGTGGCAGTGGGCTGCCCCCTGGCATCGAGCTCCCCTCTGGTCTCTGGTCCTGCCTGTCTGGGTTTCCTCACTCCTTGGCAGTCCTGGAGCTTGTTCACTGTGGTTTGGGATGCGTTTGCATCCATTGAGTGCCTGGGGGTTTCCTCCTCCTCTGCCATCACACAGGGAAAGCTGAGGCCAAAGGAAAGCGTGGCCCATCCCCGTTGCATCTTGGCACCTATTTTGGACAGGCTGATGCCGAAGTGCAGATGGAGTCTCCCTTGGGTTCACCCGTGAGGCTGAGGGTACCGATGATCTGGGCACGTGTGTGGGATCTCCCAGGCGGTGCTGCTGCTGACCCCCTGCCGACAGGGCTGTCCCCGTGGCTGTGTGAGGCTGCAGCCCCCCGCGCCCCCTCCCCGGCGTGCTTGAGTCAATGCACCCACCCACTGCATCCATTGCGTGAGTCATCGGCTTTTCATACACTGGTGTGAATCACTCACACACAGCCACACTGATGACTTTAGTGACAGCTGAAAAGAGAAAACAATCCCCCCGCCTCTCCCCCATGGCCACTACTGCTGCCAGGGCTCCTTGCTCACAGTGACCCAAGAAAACTTCTGCGAGTGGCAACCCGGTGATGGCAGCTGGAGTTTCTGCTAACTTTGTGCATCCTGTGGTTGGGTTGGTCCATGGATGCCACCGAGGATGCTCATGGCTGAAGTGGATGGGTGGACACAGGGGTGACATGGCTTGAAGGATGGCTCTTCTGCTTTGATGCTAAGGGGGTTCTGCTTGCTGGATTGGGGTGAGTCTGGCAGTGTACTGAGCAATCCCTTGGCTCTTCCCTCAGGGCAGGGCGTATTTTGGGCCAGTTTTTCCAAGGCTGTTCTGCTTTCCACCTCTCTCTAGGGACCGCATGTGGGAGATCCGGAGCTCCATGCCAGCAGCCTGTTCTTCCCTCTCCCCCAGCCCACTGGGGTGCTGTGGGACCGTCTCAGCCACAGTGTGAGCGGCTGGGGGTGAGCAAAAACCATCAGGAAAAAAGCCACATTGGCCC
>NW_010123090.1:2285-3913 GCF_000699245.1 Pterocles gutturalis
GGATGCTCTTTGCTCCCCTGCCAGAGGCTGGGGCTGTGTCTTTGCTGGCCCACCCCCCAGGGCCGGAGGTGGCTGTTTTAACACAGATGCTTGTTAATTAACCTCCCCAGGGATCGCAGAGCTTTCCTGGCTCTGCTGGAGGAGGCTGGGGACACTGCCTTCTGCCTGCCTGGGCAGGGGACTGGGGCAGTTCCACATCCCTCACCACCAGTTGCAGGCTCACTGGAAGTTAGTGGAGCATCCCTCTGTCCCCACTTGTGTGGTGTGTTTTTTGGGGGGGTTATTAAATAAATCGAGTGTCCTGCACCTCTGCAGAGCTTCAGGGAAGGTGCAGGTAAGGAGTGGATCAGCCAGGCTTCCCAGGTGCTTTTCAGGTCCCAACCCTCCCCTCATCCATCTCCCACATCTTTTTCCATGCTGCTTTGCTTTATCCCTGCCTGTTGCTTTTGCAGAAGCTTTTCCTGCCCCTCCCTCCTAGTGCCGGTTCCCCACCAGCATCTCCCTTCCTTCCTTCCTGCTCCCCGCGGCTAAAATGAAGTGCTGGAGTATTTCAGGGATGTCAAAACATGCCATTAGTCACAGGCATGAGGCCTCGTGCCCGGGGAGAGGCTGCTGAGCTCTCTGTCAGGCTGAGAAATGAGCAGGGCAGGCGGGAGCGGGGGGACCGGGCGGCGAAGGCTCGGTGGCAGCTCGGTGAAGGCTTTGGGGTTTCTCCCTTTCTGACATCTCTGGCATCATCCTGACTTTGCTCTGAGCAGCAGGTTGGGTCAGAGGTTCCCTGGCATCAGTTACTCCACGATTCCCCTGTGATGCTGGGATTCAGCATCTTCAAAATGAGGGGCTAGCTTCAGCCCGCTGTTGTGGGGAGGTTCTTCCCGAAAATATCGTGAAAAAGCCAAGGGGACCATCCAACTGTGTCCAGCTCCCGTGTTAGTTTTTGGGATGTTTTTCCCCTCTTCAGCGTGGGGAGGTGTTATCTTTAGTGCTTTCCATGCTGGGTTACGTGCCCTCTCCCTCATAGCCCACCTGGTGTGGGTTTAAATCACGTATTGGGTTTCCCCGGCAGTTGTTTAAACAAGGCAGCATGGGCACCGAAACACTGGCTCCCTGCGGAGGCACGGAGCCCTGCTCGCCATCCCCAAGCATCCCTGCTTCCCAGCCTGGCTCACGTTTGTTCTTCAGTTTTTTTTGGTACCAAAATACTCTTTCTTTTAACTTAACAAGCAGGGAATGAAGGATCTGTTAAAAACACACTGAGCTCCTGCTGTAAAGCACCTGTCTGATGGCACAGACAAGATGCTGGAGATGCCGGAGCCTGACCTCAGCTCCCTCCAGCACTTCTCACTTAGCCAGGCAGCAGAAAGCTCAAAGTTGCCAAGCTCCCTGTGGAAGGGGTTGAGCTCCATATCCTCCCGTGATTCTCCAGGGATGCTGCCTATAAATAAGCACCAAAGCAGCCGGAAAGGTGCTGTAGAGCAGGGAGGTGTAGGCTGGGTGACGCTGAGCCTCACCCCTGCGAGCAGGAGAGGGCCGACAAAGCTGTGGCTAATATTTTTATGAAGGTTTCTGGTTCAGCAAATCATTTGCATTTCCATTGCATTGTTTTTTCCAAGCTGCAGGCAGAAGGT
>NW_010123091.1:0-907 GCF_000699245.1 Pterocles gutturalis
TTATCCTAAAAGGTTTCTGGTCCTCCTGAAGTTTTGAGCAGCACGTCTGCAGAAAAATCTCAGTTTAATAAATTTCTCAATAAATAGAAGTAATTACAGACTGACCCATCTGATGATTCAGGCTGTGCTGGGAAATGTTGACCCCATGAACCTGGCGCTTCCCTTGAGGTTTGTTGTGCAAGCACCATCGTATGCATTTCGCACGCAAGAAACTCCCCCTACCCAAGCCTTCAGAGACATTCCCTTTTTTCCCCTTTTTTAAAAATCATTACCTCTGGCGTTGAGATTTTGTCCTGAACCGGATCTACAGGACTGTCCCCTCAGAGCCCCAGTGTTGATACAGAATTATGAAAACTTTATTTTGCTAAACTGCCCTGTCCCACGGGAGGGGCTTGAGCACAGAGAGGGATAAATAGGTGAATCAGTTCCCATCAGCCAGCTGAGCTGCAGTAACCGACTCTCTGCTGGGTATTAGCTATGGAGCAGCTCTCGTTAGCTCCAACCACCTTCTCCAAGCTTTGCCCAGCTTCCCTTGCCAATTTAACGCATTTCATTTTGCAAGAGAGCAGAATTGTCAGCAAGTGACTGTCTCATGGAGGCTCGGTAACTGGGTTGCTTCAAAGAACATGCCCCATGTTGCTGACTTTTGATGGAGGTTTTTTTTTTTTTTTTTTTTTGTATGGTGGAGACCTGTTTTTTGGGAATCTGGTGTGCAACCGGCTCAGGAGCAATAGGATGGGAAAGTGCTGAGAGATGGGGCTCCGCGGGGAGCTGTTCTGTGGATTTTTGAGGTTTTTTTGGAGTGCAGGGCTGCTTAATGGTTGCTCCTGCTTTTGCTCTGAGCTGGCCGTGGTGAGGCTGAGGCTCGTTGCCTGCTGCCGAGGAGCGGAGGGGTGCAGGGGGGAGC
>NW_010123091.1:992-94685 GCF_000699245.1 Pterocles gutturalis
CATTAGTGTTCGTGGCACTTACGGGCTTCCATTTATCCTGAGCAACAGTGATTTATATCCAGGGCATATATCCAGGTAAAAAGTATTTTAAAAACTCAGGGAGGGGCTCTCAAAGAGCTTTAGCCTCCTCGCCTCCTCTCCTTCCCCATAAACTAATGATGGTTAAAGATACGCAGGGCTGACTGTGTGGGGGAGACTTCCTCACCACCCCGATGCTACAACAGGCAGTTCCTTCATTTGAGAAAACACTTTATGCCGTAAAAAAAAAAAGGCTTTTAAAGTTTCCTGACATTTCTCCTTTTCCTCAACCTGCCTCTCCATCTCTCCACCCCGCTTTGCGTGCTGCTAAGAGTCCACCTTTCAAAGCTCGTGCCAGGGTGGCGGTGCAGGGCTGGGCTGGCAAAGGGCTGGCAAAGTCTGGCTGGTGCAGAAGGGGGTTTGGAAACTTCGCTGACACAGCTTGATGGTAGAAAATGCAGGAATGAAAAAGAGGTGGGGGAGCAGGTTTCATTATTTGGTAAAAACCAGAATTCTGTCCTCCCTAGCTCCAATTAGGTTTTAGTTGGGCAAAAAGAAAACTCAAAGCCAATAGTTTCATTATGACAGTAGGAAAAGTTGGCTTGCCTACTTCTGTTATATATGAATAACATTTTGAAGAGTCAAACTGATAAATGCCAGGCATTCAAAAACAAAGTTTTTATTGAACCCAAGGGGCATTTTTTCACCCTCTTTCTGTTCCATTTTAAGAAAAATAAATCATTTTTGTCCTGATTTGGATGGGGAAGCTGATCTCAATCTTTCACAGAATGGGAACTCGGCTTTCTGATGAGCTCTGCCTGCGTGTGGACTCCCCAGTCAGCAGTTTAATACCATGGCATTCATTTACACCAGTGTAAATCAGGAGTAATTGTCCTGAAATGAATGTCACCGTGATTGACCAGAATTTCAGAAGAGCTCAGCTCCCAGCTAAACCTCTGCGATACGTGGCCGGATGTATTTATTTATTTCATTTAGAGAGCTCTGTGGATACCTATCCCCTGTGAAATTGGGCACTGAGCGACAATATTGAACGCTGATTGCAGCTTGTCAGAAAATGAGGGAGGGGAGAAAAAGCAATATTTGCAAAAAGCTTTCACCTGTGGGTTTTTTTTTTTTCTTTTCTTTTCCAAAGGTTGTTCTGTTTTTCTCAGTTAACTTCCATCCTTCTCCCCCTTCCAAGAACAGGTGCACAGCTCCTGCGTTCTATTCCTGATTCTCTCTCCCTGCCTCTGACTCTGTGATCGCGTCTCAGCACAAAATGTACGTGAGACACCCCAGGGACTGAGGAGGCTAAAAAAAATGAGACCTTCCCCAAAGGAGATGTGCTGCCCATACCTCTCTTAGGGTAACAGTTGGCCTCACTGGGTGTGAGTCTTTCTCCTTAGCTCAAGGTTGAAGCAAGTCTTGAGACATACTAGTGTCCTGCTACCCTTAAAGGTTTTGAGGTTGTTCTCAAACCAGCCCATTCAGGAGTAGCTCTGTGCCAGAGGTAAAAGTTGGGGATGGACACTGGTAATGACAGGGTCACACACTTTTCCCAAAGGTGCTGTGGTTCCCTTTTGCAGCTGTGTCATCATCTCTAGATGTTGCCCTTGAATCCTGTTCCACCCCATCGTGGGGAGGGGACCCAAGCAACAAGAAGATGAGCACATTGGGGGAGCCACCAAAGGGAGGAGTGTGGCACCGCACGTGGGGCACGTGTCGGTCTGTCTGAAGGCAGGACCCATCAGTTTGGCTCCTCTTTACCACGAGCTGGCCTTGCTGCCACTTCGCTTGCCCATGGTGCGGTGTTCTCATGCTGGTTGCGTGAAGCAGCATCTTGCTAACAGCCTCGCGTGTGCAGAAGGGCTGGTTGCAGTCCTGAGCGTCTGCCCTGTGTGAGAAATGTGTTAATTGCTTCTTCACTAACCTCCTTGCTATTTTCCCCCTCTCCCTTTCGCTTTGGCTTGTGAATGAACGGTAACACCTCCGCGAACCGGGTCTCCTGGGTGAGGATGTGCGGGGAGCGGGTGGGGGAACAGGGCGAAGGGGAGCATCCTCGGGGAAGGAGGACGCCGTGTGTGTGTCGAACTACATGTTCTCATTTTGATTCACATTGAAGATGAAAGGCGAGCAGAAACCCAATTAGTAACCTCTGAATTAGCCCCGTGTTATCTCCGGGAACACATGCCATCTGCCAGCTCCGCCACCACCCGACGGCCCCCTCCCTCTTCCCAGCTAAATGAAACAGGTGGTGGAGCTGGTTCCTGGGCTGGAGACACCACTCAGGGACCATTATTTAATAAAACAAAACATAGCCACCTCCCACTCCCCAAATCACCCCCCAGCCCATGGGGAGCTGCAGCCTTCTCTCTTCCCCTCCATCTTCCCACCTCACTTGATCATCCCACGGACCGGCTCAGCTCAGACGCTCGGCTTCGCTGCCCCTGGGAGGGTTGAGGGTAACTCAGAGCACTGATGAGGAGATCTTTTGAGTGCTGGTGGCTGGGCTGACAGGGCTCAGCTCATGCCATGGGCTACTGTCAGCGCTTTGGTGTCTGCTGTGGGCAGAGCAAGCTGCCCTCAGTCAGAAAAAGGGAGATTTCCAGGGACAATGCAGCGAAAAACTTACAGTTCTGGCATCTAAGTTTGCAGGATCTGGGCATTGCTGTGATGAAACCTGGGGTGAAGCACAGGCAGGGCTGGTCGCAAATGCGCTGCTGACATGAATGAGCAGGAGAAGACTTGTTCTCCTGTACTGACCTTGTTTTGGGGTGGACGCTGTCACTGGGATGTTTACACGTCTGATATTTTGTATAGCATGGATCCAGGCAGGGGTTATAGGTGGCTGTGCCCAGGTTGTCCTCCCTGGCGTGACATGGCAGAAAAGGAAGAAAGTGGAACCAACACGACTTGGCTGCAATGCCCTGGGTGCTGCAGACGGCTGGAGCTCCCCACCAGCCCCTGGTTGAGCTCCAGGTTTACATCCTGCTCTGAGAGACCCAGGACATGGATGGAGTGGTTGGTGGCATCAAAAGCTCATCCCCACTGGGAGGAGAGAGTCACCATGGCAGATGCAGTGTTGAAAATGGAAAGGCATGGCTCCCTCCAGCAAGCTGCCCGGTGGGACAGTGAGAGGGTCACACATCCCAGCGTGTCCCTTTCCGGAATGGCCAAGGTTTGGCTGTGCTGCTTTTCTTCCCCAGCAGCCTGGATAATTGTGTGTTTACAGTAAAATTGACAGATGGGAGTTTCAGTGTTTCACAGAGGCAGATGGTATCAGAGGAGGGTGGGAAAAGTCTGGCAAGGAAATGCCAAGCGGCTCTCCTTGTGCCAAAGCTGCAACATATGCCTGCCTTATGCAAAGCAGCCCCCTTCTCCTCCGGAAAAGTTCAGGCAAGTAGAGCTGTGAATCAATAACCTGGGTCTCCTGTCAAATGCTGCACGTGCTGATGGTCTCTGCCTTTCCCAGCTAGAGAGAAGCCTGGATGTGAACATGGGAAGGGCAGAAAGCAATTTAAAATCTGGACCCTGGCTCCAGCTGTGCATGGGACCCAGATGGAGTCGGGATCATAGAATCACAGAATGGTTTGGGTTGGAAGGGACCTTAAAGCCCATCCAGTGCCACCCCCTGCCATGGGCAGGGACCCCTCCCACCAGCCCAGGTTGCCCAAAGCCTCATCCAGCCTGGCCTTGAACCCCTCCAGGGATGGGGCATCCACAGCTTCTCTTCTTGACCCCAAAAAAGGTAGAAAAGAAAGTTAGTAAATTACCAGAACACAGATATCAACATCAGCTTGATAAAAACTACAAAGGGAGATTTATTAGCTGTGCATGACCAGGACTGGGCTTTAAACCTCCTTTGAAAGCAGTTTTCTCCACTGTGGCTGCCGGCGCAGTGTTCAGCTTGCTGTGAGACTCCAGGTTTCCAGGATCTTTCCAGGTTTTCAATATCCTCTTCAGAGACCCTGATATTAAGTTGTCAGCAAGGAGGCTGGTAAGTGAGGAGGACTCCACATTTCAGAGGAAGAATAGTAGATGTGGGAATTACCAGGTTTCTCAAACAGAAGATGAATCCTAGAAAGAGGTGGGTATTTCTCGATTAGGGACAGACCACACTCCCCAGCAGTTGTGGCTGCATACAGGGGGAATGACGGGCACAATGCAGTGCCAGGGCTCACAGCCCGATCCTGCACCATGCTGGGGGAGCAGCAGGAGGTGCTGGGCTCTCTCAGCTCCCACCAAGTCCAAGGGAGAGATGGTGTCTCTATGCATCACACTGAAGTTCGTCAAGTCATTCACAAATAGTTTAAGCTCGCTGCTGAATCCTTCAAGGGGGAGTTCAAGGGAGCCTGTTGTGGAAGGAAAATTGAGGTGAATTAATTGATAGCTGCCAAGGAAGAGGAGCCAGAATTTGGGAGTTAAGCCCTTCCTCCCCCAGGGGACCGTTCCCTACAGGTGCTTTGCCTTGCTGCAAGCCCAGGGTTTACTGCCCAGCTTGCAGGATGTAGCTGAGTTTTTGTGTCCCATCTAGGTGGCAGGCATCTGAAACAGAGAGAAAAACGGCCAACCTGAACATGCCCCTTTCTCTCCCAAAGTATAATTAATGGCAGCTAAATGAGCTGCTGGTGCTGACACATCACACGCAGCGAGGAGGCTGAGAGCCCATTTGTCACAGATCTGGGCCACCTCTAAGGCAAGGTGCGTACAGGTCCCGGTTCTCTCCACGGTGCTGGCAGATTGGGGAAGATCTGAAGGTGGGAGGCGAGGAGAGGGAGGATGATGTTGCAGGTTTGCTCTTCCTTTTTTTCCTGCTCACCCATTTTCACTTGGAGCTGTTCACACGGGGGCCCTGGCCCTCGGGCAGGTGGGCGGTTGGGATGCAGCTGGCGGTTGGGATGCAGCGTGCCAGGATGCTCCAAAGAGCACAGTGCTGCCTGGGGAGTGGCCGAGGGTCCTTGTCCTTTCTTCACATGGGGAGGCAGGTCTTCCAGAGCAATGACAGGCTGACACCTCTTTTCCACGCCTCTAGTCATAGGTGTGGGGTTTTAACAAAGGAAGAGCATCAAGATCCCTTCTGCAGAGGAAAACAAAGATCAGCCTGCTCCTGCAGAGACCCCCCAGGTGTAGGACAGGCGGAGGGGGTGATGCATCACTACAGATGTATGTACATCACTACAGATGTATGTACGTCACTACAGATGTATGTACATCACTACAGATGTATCCAAAATGCTGCTACAGCTTTCCATAGAGCATCTCAAGCAAATGGATGCAGGTATCTCCGAGGGACAGCAATCCCGCAGCATTACCCACTGCCCGGGTTCCTACCATACAGCAAGCTCCCCTGGGCATTCAACTGTTCCTAGGTGCTGATCACAGCTTCTGAGGCCCGAAGCTGTTTGACAGTGCGGTCCACAGCAGTGCACACGAGCAGTGTTTACTCTGCACAGAACAAGCCAGGGCTCTGAAGAGCGGGGGAGCAGGTGGGAGTAGAAAGGGAGATGGAGGAGAGCAGGAAAGTCTTTAGATCACATTTGGCTTATAAGGCGAGAGGCATCCTTGATGAAACTCTGCTGGAGGCAGTGTGGAATAACGCCCTGCACTGATGGCTGTTCCTCACCTCAGTCTCCCTGGCTGCTTTTGGACTCCACTGCTTACAGCAGCTCCAGTGTGGCCATCGTGCTGGGCCATCTGGGAAGGGTGACCACCCAGAAACAGTGACGCTTGTTCACATTACTGATCAGGACAGCGGCCATCCTGAATTTGCTGGGGATGCCACGTGCATCCCACACTGGAGCAGCACAGGTGGGAGTCAGTGACACAGTCCCCCTGTGTCAGTGGCCGTGGAGGTCAGGGCATGTCCCTGCAGGGTAGCAAGTGCCCCCACTCAGCTCCTGGGTCCAAAGCCATGGTTCCCCACAGCCCCAGTGATGGATCTGTCAGTCTGATGTGCTGCTATCCATTCTCCTGTCTGTCCTTTCACCTCTTTTTCACCTCTGGCTTTTTTCCCCCTCCCTTTTATTCTCCTCTTATTGTCCTTATCTAGTAAGGTCCTACTACCTGCTTTTATCTGCAAAAGCATCTAATCTCTGACAACACCTGGTGTTTGGCTGGACGTGGACAGAACACATCAGTTCTATTTTTTTTTAAATTTTTTCTATGTGATACTTCAAACTACTTTTTGGCTCTTGGGATCCCTCTCACTCCTTTTTTAACTCTGCCACGATGCTTTGGCAGCTCCTTTCTTGCAGGAAGAGAGCTGTGCACGGAGGATGAAGGACCACATTGCACAAGCATCGGTCACACTCCCTGTCTGTTTGTCTGAATAAGTGTCAGCCCTCTGAGTCGGGATGAGCTAACCAAGGGGCTCAGGAGGCTGGCTAAGCACATTACATCTGGAGGGAGGAGGAGGAGAGGGACAGAGGGTGAATCCTTTCCCTGTGCTGTCTGAAACCAGGATGCTACGCAGTGACCTTGGAGAAGGCACTTGCATTTCTCCTTCAGGCTGTCAGTGCTTTGGGAACAAGAACAGTCTCTCATTACACACGTACATATAAATATATCATTTAGCACAGTGGTGGGTGGCTTTACTGCAATTATGGTAACAACCTGTCTCCCCCCTCCTATCTCCATCTGAGAAGAAAGAAGTGCTTCTCTGTCTCTGGGTATGAATAGCAGGATGGGGTTTGCTGCTGGATTTTGATCGGAGAAAGGACTCAGTCTTTTCCTTTTCTTCTTTGAAAATGAGTTTAGCACTTGTTGGCAATGGCAGGCTAATCCCTGGGGATGGTGGTTGCTCTCTGCTCAGACATAAGCAGCCTGGACTATCCTCATGAGCTGCCTGCTCACTGTATCTCAGCCTTTCTCCCCCTTTAGTAAAAACATCTCTAAGGTATGAGCCAGGAGGAAGGGGAGTGGCCTGAGGGACCTCCAGCTCAGTTCTTGTGCCACCATCTCTGGGTCCTCCCACCAAGCGGTTCCTCAGTTTCCCTGCACATAAAATGATAAGATTGGTCTATTATCAAAGTTGCTCAGGAGTGAGCTTGCTGCTCTTAGATTGACCTCAGGTCCTCAGAGCTGCACCCCAGGACCCGAACAACTGCCCTCTCTGTTTATAAACCCAGGGGGAATGCAGTGCAGTGAGAGTGGGACCAAAAGACACCGGAGCTCCTGTTCTGGGCTGCGGCTGCAGCAGCTGCCAGGAAGCCAGGCAGGAGGAAATCTGCCACTGGCGGAGGTGAAGGGTGCAGGAGAGAAGGACACTATTGTTTCTGCCCCAGAGGGGGAGAAGAAAGGGAAGAGATGGAAAATTCATCTAGTGACTCCCAACAGCTGGAAGTGGAGATCTGTCCAGCGTATAACACGGGAGCAGTAAAAGAGCGAAGGCAGGAGGAGGCAAAAAGGATCTGAAATCTGTGGGGTGACTGAGTCTGTGAATTGACCAACCCAGAAACCTTTCCCTGGCTGGAATGGACTGGCTCCAACAAGGCAGAAATTCTGCCCGGATGCATGTAGGACTGAGAGGTCCACGTGTCAGGAGTGCTGGAAACACCAAAGTGCAGGAAGGGTAAGCAAAGAGGGAGGGAAGGAGAAATATGTGAGCTAAGGAGGTGGGCAGGCAGGCCCTGCTGTGGAGGAAGGTTAAAGTCGTACTGATCTGTACAAGGGAAACATATTCTCGCTGCTTCTCATCCTCCTTTCAGATGATCCTGCATCAAATAAAAAGAAGGGCTGTTTTCCAAGCCTGGCTTTAGAGATCTTTCCAACGATATAGCAGATAAACAGCCGCTTGCTGACAGTGAGGGTGCCAAAGTGATTTTTTTTTAATCATATAAGCTGGGCTGGGAGGGAGGAGGGAGAGGAGAGGTTGCTGAACATGATAAAATGTGGAGGAAGGTGATGGGCAGGGCTGGAGCCAAGGACACCAGGCTGATGGGAGATGCGACAGCTCAGCACAGGGAGATCACTGGGGGGAAAGTGGGGCTGGGAAGGGAATGGTCAGTGCCAGGAACTGGATTGGATTAGGTAGGGGATAGGCACCCAGGGGGCTGTGCCTGCCTCAGGAGCTTGCTGAGCAGTCATCAGGCACCCTTAAAAATAACCAGCACCCCAGTGCACTGCTGTTGGCCTGTTTCCCACCACATATTGTAAGGAGACTGATTATTTGGCTGGAAGTTCACCCCTGAGGAGGCAAATGCTCAGTTATTCATTGCTCTCCTGCTTTTCAGGCACTTGTCATTCAGCCAGAGGAGGAACCAAAGCAGGAGGTGTGCGGGCAATTGCTCACAGCAATGGAGGGAGGTACCAGGAGTGCCCATACCCCATGGGGGTTGGAGTAGGTGCTCCTTTGAAGACGAGGAATAGCTCTAACATCACTCCAACCCCAGACTTTGGGAACAGAAGATGCTTGTGATGTGTAGCAGCATCTGTGTCTATGGCCATAGCAGGCTGAGTGATGGAAGGGAGCTTTAAGCACCAAATCCAGCAGCCCATCAGAAATCCAGCTGCACGATGTCTCCCAGAAGGTGGCTGTCTTTCACGTAGCTGTTTTCTAATTGCAGCCTAATCTCAAACAAACAAGAAAAAGCACCAGAAGAAGGAAAAACTTTTGTCAGAAAGGTGGAAGAAAGTGGAATGCTTCTGAAGTGAAGCACAAGAACTTGGGCAGGAGCAAATAAAGTTTAAAGAACATTTGTGGTCCAAGACTTAGGGTCATTGCTAAAGAATTAAAAGGATTCATGAAAGTGCCTCTGAAGAGGCAAAGGGACCTATCTGCTATGCACTTCTGGATAATTCTCTGAGGAAATCCCAGTCCTATGGGACCACAGCAGGATTCGGATCTCTGTCCCACAGAGAAAACAGGGTCTTCACTCAGCTCTGGTCCAGGCCAGCATCCTCAGCTGAGCACACACATCTTCATTGCAGGAACAGACACAAAGCATGTCACAAACCTTCTACCACTTGCAGTTTTAGTGTTTTACTCCCTGGGGGACTACACATGTGTTTGGTGTAGGCTAAATGGGATAGACACTGAGTCCCCATCCCATGACCAGAGGACGAGGCTGTATCTCCTCTCCGCAGTGTGTCTGGTTCCCAAGACTGGTGTGGTGGGCATTGAACTTGTGAGAAGCACGTTAGGAGCAAAGGAGGGGGGTTTTGTGGGGTCCTGGCCTCCATCACAACCCCTACATTTTCCTAATTAATTTGGGCAATTCTCCTCCTTATCCCTTGCCTCAGCACTCCCGGCTGTTTGATGGAGCTGAGCGCTTCTCTCCATACAGCACTCTGAGATATTCCCATGAAAGGCTGTGCATAACTGTGAAGTATTATTATTGCACACCTTTTGGAAAGTGCCTTGAGATGTCTTGGAATGATAAGGTGCTATAAGGCGGAGAAGTTGTGCAGGGATAAATTCACTGTGAAATGTGTTTTGCTAGAGACATTTATGTAGCATATCATCTTATCAAGGAACTTTGCCCAAGAAACAAATTCTCATGCCTGTATAAAGAGACTATAATTGAACTGTTGACTCACAGTTTTGGGAAAAGACAGGGTGGGGGGAAATTTCCATGGCCTCTAGGACCCGCAGGAGGAATATAATTAAGAAAGACATAATTGGAAACCTAAAGCAACCCCATGCACTCAGAGTGAGTGCTGAAACAGCAAGCCAGGATAGCTGGGCTGAGCCTGAATTGCAAAGCAGATGGCTGAGGATTTGTAGGTCAGTAGCTCTTGGATCTGCTGGGCCGAGATGGGGTCAGGGTACCATATGGATGAAGGGCAAAAAAAGACAGCATATCCAAGCAAGCCGTGCTCTCTGCTTACCCAGAAAGGCTCTGAGCACTCAGAAACAGGACAAACTGTCGTGCGATTTTTTGCACATTCTCAACAAGACAGTGAATTCCAGGCTTCTTCAGTGACAGTGGGACCAGTATAAGTTTGGGTTATTAGGTATCACACAGCCAAGAAGGAAACGGAGTCCATGAGCAATACTTAATACACTTAATGGACTTTAACTCTGCCCCTGCTTTGTGTTAACCCATGCTTGGTCCTGCCAGCTTTTGCAATAGATCTGGTTTTTAATCTGATTTTCCTCCTTGATGAGGATCTTTATGATCTTCAATTTATTTTTTTTTCCCCATATCTGTCACTGAGATGAACAAATCTTGACAGAAATTATCAGGAAGCAGGAGGGAAAACCTTCTCTTCACCTCTATCCCCTGATTATGGCTCACAGGTTGGGGCATAGCCTTAGGATGGGGCAAGTGCCATGTTGAGGACCCTCTTGAGGATTGGTTGGGCTGGGTTTCTTCTTGTTGGTACCCAAGATCACCAGATTAAGCAAGAGCATCAGCAAACCCTCGTGATCAGTTGTAGTTCTCCACCCTGAGCTAGAAGAGGTGACAGAGCAGATGTAAGTCTCCTGCTTGGAAGTTGAGCCCACGGTCCCATGTTGCTGCAGCTGATCTCTATTTTCCTTAAACTCTACAGACAGTGTCTTCAGAACTTAATTTGATTTTGATTGATTTTTTGAAACTTGAAACACTTCTAAACTAATTTTCAGTATATTACTCTTGTCAACTCTTAAAGATTTTGTCAGTAAGAATTTGCTGAACAGACACAGTAATTTGGTTTCTTATATTGGCAGATCACCCCTAAAGAGGAAAGTGGGGAGTGGGGGGTGTTATTAGAGCTGCAGTTATTAGAATATACATTGCAATTACTCTGCTGCTATTTATGGGATATTTTAGAGCAATTTCTGGGAGCAGCCACTAGGAGCTGAAGGTGTACGTGTGTGCAAAGCTAACTAGAGAGCCTTGCAACTTGCTTATTACCAGAGTGATTATTAGCTTTGAGGGAAGAACATATTAGAGGTTGGGTTCTGAGATCCTTCAGACCTCAGATCCACCTCAGACTGGCTGCACCACCGCTCTCTGGGACTGAGCCCTGCACAAGGGCTAAGGAAGAGAGTTTGTAACACTGCCTGCAACAGCACTGCCTGGGGACTCTGGCAAATGTCATTCTCAGTGCTGCTAACCAAGTGTGAAATGCTACCAAGTGACTTTGTTGTTTTCCCCAGCGTGGGTGGCAGTACAGGAAAGAAGTCAAGGTGACATGGGACACACAGGGAGACAGAGAAGTGAGGAGGAGGTTGTTATATGAGAAACTTTTTTAACTATAAAAATTGTGAGTGATATCATATTAATGAGGTAAATTAAGCTTTGAGCAACCTGGGCTAGTGGGAGGTGTCCCTGCCCATGGCAGGGGGTTGGAACTTGGTGATCTTTAAGGTCCCTTCCAACCCAAACCATTCTGTGATTATGATTCTATGACTTTTGAGGGGCTGGATTAGTCTTCTGCTGGGTTAAAGAGGTGTGTTGGCTCATGAACAGTCCAGTGAGCTCCAGAGCTAAGCAAAGGGATGTGCACAGCCAGGACAGAGGCAGGAGGTCCTGGACAGCATGAGAAGAGGTTTATAACCATCTCTTTTTGACATTCCTGAGCTGTTAGTGCACCTCAGCTTTCTCTGTGAAGCCTTCCCCAAGGAGGAGAGACATTGAAAGGTGGTAGGACCTGACAGCTCTCTACCCATGGACCATTTGTACAGCTAGGAGATGCAAAGCATCTCACTGTTGTCCCTGACAAGATAATTAGGTTTTCTTTCATTTCTTTTTTCCCTCCTTCACCTTTTTAATATATGGATGTTCTCCCTTGTTTATGAACTTAATTGCACAGCAGAGGCGGGCACGAGGAACCTGATCCATCCAGTGACCTCCATGACATGTTCTGTGTCAGGATGCATGTTTTGCTCTGTTGTGGTTGCTGGTAGCTCACAGCTTGGTCCTGTGCCTCGTGCACCATGGGACCTGTATCTCTTAGGATGGTGATATTACAATCCATCACGGAGCAGCTAGAGAGGAACGGCGTTAGGGACATAAAATGACATGTCCGTTGCTGGCTGGGGTACTAAAAGTGAGTGAGGAGAGTAAGGCAGTGCTGGACATCGGGATGGGCACAAGAGGTGCCTGTACTGCAGCAATCCCCATTTGACAAAGCACTCAATGAAGGCGGCTTTTCAGGGATGCTTATTCCTCCTGGAAACCTCAGTGCAACCGCTGCTTCCTCTAGCCTGTTGCTTTTAGAGCTGGGGAGTTTAACTCTTAACCTTTTGTCTCTTGTGCTTTCCAGATTACCCTCACCAGCAGGATGTCTAAGGGGAGAGATTTATATTTAAAAAATAGGTAAAATCCCTCCAAGCTTTAAGCTCAGCTGCTCAGGTTTTTTATCACCAATGGCATGTTCAGCCCCGGCTTTTTTCCCTCCTGCTCTTCACTGTTTTTCTTTCTTCTTTCTCAGGGAAAGGCTTTTCGACTCAAACACTCAAATATGCTGATTGGCTTGGCCCATTCAGGCAAGCTCGAATCTTGAAAATGGCAATGTTCTTTACCTAAAAAAAAAAAAAAAAAGGAAAAAAGAAAAAAAAGTTTATTCTTTTTTCCCCTTTGAAATACTAAATAAAATCGGGGATGTGGCACAGCGAGGGGCTTCCTACCATCTGGGCCAGAAGATCTGCTCAGCGCTGCTCTCTTCATTCTTCCATCACTTGCATCTCTCATCAATTATCATCATGTAGCTGGTCAATATTGAAATGAAACTGCTGGGGATCGATAGCAGGATCGCTGAAGAGCATTCTGTATGAATGACATTTTTCTCATTTTGTGGGCAAGGAGGATGAGTCGGGGTGGGGGGCAGCAGGGATGGATGGAGGCTGGGAAGAGATGCGTGCTAAGACATCTGCCATCTCAGAAAACTTTACAAAACATCCCAACCTAAAAAGCTACCCCACGTATCACTAATGTGCTTGTAGGGGACATATTTTGCTGCTAATGGAGTGTTTCTCTGAGCAGTTTGCAAGCTCTCTAGTGAGGCTTGCTTTTTTTTGTTTCTTGAAATCTGTCACAAGCAGCTAGAGCAGATAAATAGATGTAGATAGGTTGGGCATGTCTGGGTTGAGTTAGTAAGCACGGGTATTGAAGGTGCATCTGTGCTCATGTCGGTTCATTGTGTTTTCATTGTGTAAAGGGTGAAGGCACCAGGCCTGTCTGCAGCTATGGTGTTCATATCTTGCTGTTTGTTGACTCCCTAAATTTTTTCCCCAAGGGAGGCACAGACCCCACTGAGCAGATGTGAGTTCTGTCGCAACAGACTTGATCTCTGTAGTTACCACTCACGGACCCGTTAGCAAAATAATGGACGGGCTCCAAGGATGCACAGACTCCAGACTGAAACCCCTGGACGGCAGATTTACAGACACATCACTTTCCTGTGGCAGCCTCTTCGCCGAGCGGTGAAAGGGGGGATTTCTTGGGCTGAGGGCAGCTCCTGAGCAGCGAAGTCCTGCCTTTCACAGGCGTGTCCAGATGGGCTTTACAGTGATGCTCCCACAGCTTAGCATCATTTGGGCCATAAAGCTACAGAACAAAGAGTTGCTTCCTATATACAGCCTCCCCCCACCAGAGGAAAGTGAAATGTAAGCGGAACATTTTCAGGACAGAAGCTGGAATTGCTTTTTCTCTAAATACATACTTACTTATCTTGACAGAACAAGACCAAGATGTTCCCAGTAAAAAGCCCAAACATTTAAAATATTTTGAAAATTTAAAATTTAAATATCAAATCTACAGGGCTGTCAGAAACAAAGACACAAAAACATTTGTCAGGCTTTTCCAAACAGCGACACAAACCCAACCATAACCAGAACATTGCCCCGAGTCAGCCTTGCTCTCTAAACCGGGTGCACTGCCCGCACAGCCCAAGCAATACACAGTTTGTGACTCAACTAACTGTTTTAAACTCTCTTACAAAGCATTGGCTTCTAACTTTTAATTTATTTAGCTGGGAAATTACAACTTAACCACAGTGATGCCGATCCTTAGAAACCAAGCAGCAGACTCTCCTGTGCTCAGTGCTGTATGAACTGAGACCAGACCTCTCGTCTCGGTTAAACAATTAAATGCCCTTTCTCAGCTCCCCAAGTGTCTTTACAGAGCTGAGCCACCTCACTGCTCTTAGCAGGGGCACTGAGTGATGTACACCTATCTCACCCATGCTAAATGACAGCCCATGACCCAAATATCGGTTATAGCATTAGTCCCTCGCCTGCTGCTTGCTACCAGGTGCTATTGGCATGGAAGGAAGGGATTTTGTTTTAAGCACAAGGCTATTTTCATCTCTGGCATCATTATGCTGACCTCACCGGAGCTGGAGCTGCTCTGAACTTGGCCTGGCATGTGCTGTTTGAAGCTGACGGTTTGCCTGGCCTCCCTCCTGCCTGCTTATCCGGTGTCCCCAGTGAGGGCTCCTCCAGCATATGCTATTTCCCAGCGTGACGCTTGCACAATGTAAGTATTCGAAGCTGTCTCCTCCAGTGCTTAGTTTTCCATTGTTCTGTCTTTATTTTGCTTCCACGGGCCTACTTCCTCCTTTTTTTTTGTTTGTTTTTTTTTGTTTTATCTTCTCAAGGAATCAGGTGTACACAACGATTCGATCTCGTCCCTAGGCTGTGTTTGAAGGATATTGTCTATATTCAGAACCCTCAGCTGTGCTTATGCTCCAGGCTCCAAACTTCTCTCTCCCTTTGAAAAGATGGAGTAAATCCTGCCTTTGCCTCCTGCCCCACAGAGCCACTGGCTTGGGGATGCATTGCCCTAAATAACCATTAACCTCCTCAAAATGTGGGTCACTTTCTATTGCAGTGACAGATCTTTCTCTCCATCTTTTCTGCAGTCTTTTCCTATGTTCGTGCTGGTTACAAACACACCTGCACACAAGTCCTTGTGAGTGTGAATTGCTGTTGGGTGACCAAGTTCACCATGAGAGGAGGTGCTTTGCGGACCGTAGAAAACAAAGCCAAGCTAATTGTGGCCACCAGAAAATCTCCAGGTTGCTCCCAGCCAAAGTCCTTGTCAGCCACATTGCCATGGGAGAGGATGAAGGTCCATAACCTCTCCTGGCAGACCACGTGTAGGCAAAAAAATGCAGGTTGGCCCTAAATTGTTTAAGGACATCTGATGCTGTTTTTTTCAGGGATGAGGGTCTATGGGAAAGGCTCTGCTATTGGACAACCAGCAGCTCCTGCACACAAAGCCAATTTCTGTTACCCAGCTGCGGGTAGTTTAGTTGCTGGTTTTGCCTAGAGAAACAAGCTCTGTCCCTGCCTGTGCAGAGGGTCAGTGATTAGGGAGCCCGTTGGGTTCAACTCTTCTCCTTGTCCAAGGACATCTAAAGATGGGTTCCAGTGGCTCTGGGAGTGCCCTGTCCCCTGGCTGACTGCTTGATTGGAGATCCAGGTCATTGCTGTGGTTTTCCATGGGATTCCCATTTGCATCAATCCAGAGTGTGAATCCCTCGGGTTTCACAAGAATACCTGATGCCAACTTGGTCATCTGCACTGGTAGATTTTGGATCAGACAGTTAACTGATAGCCCAGGAGGTCATTGGGAACTAAGTGACCATGCCCTCTGCACCCTGGGGTACCTGCAGGCTCTGCAGCAAACCCATCCCCTGTGTTCATTCCCGCCCTGGGTCTCTCTGCTCCCCGAGGATGAAGGCAGCCATCGCAGCACTCGGAGAGAATCCCAGCCCCTCACGTTAATTCTCTCTCACATCTTGAGAGGAGTATGACAGCAGCAAACCCTCTGAGTGAATCCTACCCCTATATTAATTCGCTCCCAAGTCCAGCTCTCTGATCTGCTGTCATCTAAAAGTGATACTAATGCCAGGTTTCCATATCCAGCATCCCGCTGTGCCTCCCGCTGCAGTCAGAGTCACGCTGGGAGAGATCAGCTCTGCTCGAGAAGGGTAAACCAAGTGCTTGATTTCAAACAGCATCAAATAAGTCAAGAGAGAATATGTGGTGGGGGAAGAGGGAGGGAGCGAAGGAATGAATGGTTGGGAACACACTCCCTTGAAAGTAGTGAGAGGAGAAGAGCACAGACGAGTGTATTTCTATCTCCAATCTCTGTCCAACTTTGCTACTCACTCCCTGGGTTTTATTCCTCCAGTTGTCCCAATCTCCTCTTGCAAGACCAATCTGCTTGCCTCACTTGAACCTAACTAGGATCTTTGCAGTGCAAAGACAGTCTAATAACCCCAATGTATATGACTGCCCACTTTCTGAGGAATAAGGATGACGCTCCTTGATGCAAAGCTGTGTTATCCGCTGCTGAGCCAGTTTTGTGCTCAGCTGCCCACAGTGCTGCAAGGCACAGGACTTACCAGGGAGATGTAAGGTCCAGGTCACCATCAGAGTCACTGGCAGTGGACAGGTTGGGGTGGGCTGTCCAGCTCTTTCACCAGTTGACAGCTTCTGATAGCCAAAGTTTCTTCCTCTTCACCATGTACTATCCATCCAGGCAAGGAGGAGGAAAGGTGAATGCTGATTTAAATCAGCACTCCAAGGTAAGAATAAAGACACCTCAATACAGACATCATCTTTCCTTCAGAAAGTTCCCTGAATATTTTGCTGGCCTGCAATGCTGTAATATTTCTGTGAAGGTCAGTAAAAATGACTTAAGAAAGCCAAGGGAAAACATTCGTAACAAGCAACAGTCACTTCTAAAAAGAGCAGGAAGGAGTTTTCTCCAGATCCAAAGTGATTTGTAGCAATGCCTGCTTTGGGCTGTTTTTTCCCCATGTGTTTTATTTATTCTGTATGTGTGATACCTTCAGAAACCTAATTTCCAGAGATTTTTTTTTTCAGCACTTTCAGAGAATCAAGCTCTTGAAGGGGTCTTGGGAAATCCTAGAATAATAGCCTCCAAGCCCTCTTGTCATTTCTGACAGTGCTGCCTGCAGACACGCAACACACCCCCTGCAACGTGGAGCTCTGGGCCAGGAGCAGGTCTGACAAAGACCGAAGCTCTCTGCTGGGTGGATCTTGAGTGACTGCTGTGTCTTGGCAATTTCTACCATCACTGAGTGGGAAACGTGGCTGTGTGTGAGCACTCCCCCTCAGCCTCACTGCGAGGTCCAAGGGCTTGGTGTAAGCTGTCGGAGCAAGGATAGGTGCATGGGTCTGGGCAGGGAGAGGGATCGAGGTTAAGTCTCCAGTTCCTCATGGAAGTGGTCACGGCATGTACGTGCTTTCCATTCATCCATCTTTCTGGGGAAAATTGTGGGACAGGGGCAATAACAAAAACCAGTGGGGAAATAATATCTTACATCTCCTGAGTCACTTCTGATATCTACCTTGCCTAAGTCCTTAATTCCTGACATGCTCAGGGCTTGAATCCGCCAGCATCCACACTGAACAGCCCCTTACTCCTGGAGGAAACCACCCACAAGCCTCCACAACGACAGACTGTGACAGGGGAGCGATCTGTCCCCACTCCGGTGGGTTTTTATGGCAGCATGGCTCTCGGCTGGCTGCTGCCTTATGCTGCACCACTTCATTTGCCCTGATGTTCCTTTCTCTAAATGCTAGGAAATCAGTACCTACCAAGTGCTGGCCCAGAATTTATTTGACTTTAATTTCCCTTTATGACCCGGTTTGCTAATCTCTATTGCACAGATAAAGAGAGGTAACCCAGGCACCCTCACCCGTGATGTGGAGAATTTTCTCCAGTTCAATTATAATATCTTTTTTGTTCCCCTTGAGCAATAAAATCTCTCTGTCTCTCTCTCTCTTTCTCTTCCTTTAAACTTGTTCTCATAATTCTCCCTCTCCCTCTCTCAAGATGAGGTTAGGTACTTTTGTGATGTCTTCCTGGCTGGCATGTTTGTGGAAGTCAAAGCAGTTACTGCTGGAGCAGAAGGTCCAGCGATGTGCATGTGCTGTTTAACGCACTGCTGGGAAATGCGCTGAGGTGCGGTGCAGGTGAGACAGAAGAACCGAGCAGAATAGATTAGCACAAAGAAAATACTCCAAGTTCTGCACAGACATCTCTTTCTGGATTGTTTTCAACCTTTCTTTCTCTAGAAATGCCAGCGTGATGAGTAGCAAAGATGCTGCCGAATTGATGGTTTAATTTGGCTTCTTTTTCCTGTTGCCTTTAGAGGCATTTAAAGGAAAGCAACCGGTTGTAATCACGCCGCCCCTTCCAAAGGCCGTACTCATTTGTCTGCAACTTTTTTGAAAGGTGAGTAATTCTCAATGTATTTTTCTTGAACACCACTTACTCTGGCAAAGAGATCTTTCACGTATGCTTGTGACCTTTAGGGCCCTCGATATATCTTCAGTGTACGTGTTGTCTTCGTCATGTGGTGATTATTTGCAAGGGTGAAACAGCTTTAATTTCAAAATTCAGGCCCCAGGAAAAAAATTCCTCTGTTTCCTGTATGATTTTTCTTTTAGTTTTTTTATTAAGAAGTTTCTAATTTTTTTTTCATTTTGCCATTTAATTTGACTTAAATTTAAACCAGAAAGGATAGAAGATGAACAACAAAAAAGGACATCACAATTACACACTTCTGACTTATGAATGTTATTAATAATAATAGTCACTCTTAAAACAGATCATCATGACTTGGAGATAGCAACTGGAGCTCCTTAGTGCACAATCTTCCCAGGTCTGTGTTTATAACGAAAAGCTGCTCTGCCCATTAGGAAAGACTGGTTGCACCTGAACTCAGTTAGGCAATAAATAGCTGACTGGACACCCAGGTTCAAGCTGAGTCTATAAGAAATCATTTTGAAGGGCTGCTGCCGTTGGATGTTACAGGTCTGAATCAAGAGTCAGTATCTGTGTGACTCCAGGTTTGTGGAAATACAGTCTGAATCTAAAATGTTCTGCTGCATATGTAGGAAGGCAGAAGAGCTTGTCTTCATGTGGTAAGATGAAATGATTTCTCCCTAAGCTATCTCTAATGAAAAAACATCCAAGGGCAATCTGAAACGCAGGTGCTCTGGGAGTGACTGCTTATAGAGCCTGGGCTGGTTTTATTTTCCCACAGATGCAGTTAGAAATAAAATACATGTCTATTTCTGCAATTGTCCTACAAGCCTGCTTTAGAAAGCAGCAACTTTTTAGCATAGAGAGCAGAGGACACCCACATACTGATCCCTATCCTCAGGCATTTCATCCAATTTCATTGTAGGATTAACTTCTTTACCATAAGATTGGCCTATAGCATGTATTTCTTCAGTGCTACTGTGAGATTTTTCTCAGCAAAAGCAGCAAAACAATGACTTGCTGTGTATTCTCAGGGTATTTTAATGATCCCATCTCTGTATCTGTTAGAATTTACAATACAGCAGAGCTCTGACTGGCATATGGTTGTCAGCCGAGAGAAAACGGTACGACTTAGGAAGCAGATCAATGTTGACATTGTGGAGGCACCTCTGGAAAGAATTAATTGAGTCTGATCTTTGCATACCCTCTTGGTATGGATTTTCATTAGACGTGGTGCTGCTTCCACACAGAGTGAGTCCAAGGTGCTCTCCTCAAGGTCAGCCCGCTGGAGTTGATGAACGCTCTATAGACTGCGGGCTGCTTTGGGCAGAGACCTTGGCTGTCTCCGAGCTGCGGTGGCATGCTCTGGTGGGGCTCTGGCATCTGGGCAGGGCACTGCCGTACCCATCCGAGGTGTGAAAGTTTAAAAGAGCCTTTGAACATGTGGGAAATGGCTGTGGGGAGGGAGAAATGTTTGGATTCAAACTTCTGGATAAATTCCTCAGAAAAATAAATTCCTCTTTTAATTATAGAACCATAGAATGGGCTGGGTTGGAAAGGACTTTAAAGCCCATCCAGTCCCACTCCCTGCCGTGGGCAGGGAGACCTCCCTCTAGCCCAGGTTGCTCAAAGCCTCATCCAGTCTGGCCTTGAACCCCTCCAGGGATGGGGCAAAAGGGGATAAAGGGAACCATCAGGCCCCTGGTCCAACCTTAATTCAGGTCTCTTAGATGGGCTTGACCTCCAGTAGATCACCTGAGCTAAGATCTAGGTTGCCTTCATTCTATCAGTTGGCTAGCTCAGGCTGTATCATGACTTGTCACCATTTATTTGGCTGGTAGCACAGATGTATGTAAAGGCAGAGTGCATCTACAGCTCCATTGCTGCTACAGGTAGAATCAAGCCCTTCACTGGTGTTTGTTATTAGTAGCTGCTAGTTCTAATTGGGCTTAATGACATGTCCACAGTGAAGCACAGAACAGTTGTATTCCTTAGACAGAATTTAACATACCCTAATAGGAGACTGCAGGATGTACCATATTTTGCATCTGTTTTATTTCAAGACAATGCCAGAATAGCCGTCACAAGTTTAGGATCTAAGAGGTAATCCTATTAATTAACAAAACTAATGCTATCTAGTAAACAGATTCTGAATTTGTAATAAATAATTAGTCATCACAACAATTTCTTAATGGGCTATTAAGTGACTTAGGGTGGAATTCTTAGCAGCTGACATGTAAGTATCTAAAACAAAAATCTTTTTTTCCAAATAAATAATGGTCTAATTAATATTGAAAAGAACAGCCTGCTTTCACTTTCTTGTGTCTTTAAGAACAGAACAGGCTTATAAAACAGAAACCTATCCGGCATGTGCTGATTGCTGCCAGAAACCAATTTTTCAAGAACTGTCATTAAGAGTCATTAATTATCTCCAGGTCCCATTTGCTCTGAATCAGTGACAAACTTTGTGAGATTTTTGGATGGTTTTAATTAATGCATGAATATGAGATGTAATACACTTCTTGTTTGAGCAATTATTGTCCTAGCACAACCTTTGAATTAAAAGATTGTGGGGAAAAAGTAAAGGGAAATGGGATGTTACAGACCTGTCTCTGAGCAGAACCCACCTGGGGAGGAACCCGTGGGTCAGTGTAGGCTCACACGGTTCTGCCCTGATCCTGTAGTGTGAATCTCGTACCTGGGAAAGCTGCTGTGACTGCGGACACCTCTTTGCAACAGAAAGGCCTACCAAGGAAACGTTGCAGTTGTAAAGGACAACAGACCATTTCTCTGTTAGACAAGTTGATTCTAAGATGCAATGCACGTTTTTTTTAAACTGAGACAAGTAGCTTACGCTTCCATTTCAAATCTAATCAAGATGCTTAGAGGAGTTTTTTTCCCCCTTTTTAGTTCAACACAAGCTGCTTCTTTTCTTTTTCCTTTATTTCTTTTTTTTTTTTTTTAAATGCTTCACTGACATCATTAAAAACCAAATTCATTGGACTAGTGAGCAGGACAACCAGAAAATCTAAATATCATTGACCAGGCTAGTTTCACTGTACAGGCTGAATAAACTCTCCCAGGCTGTGTGCCCAGGAACAGATTTTCTGTTTACAGCTCTGTCCTAATACAGCTACCTGGCCCCCGGATGGGAGATATCTTATTTCTGGCCAGCCCAAGCAGATATAAAGGAGTTTGGGTCTTCCATGTCACTGGTTTTAACGGGTGGGGTTTCTTATCGCTCTCAAACAAGGCGTATACTGCTGTTCCAAGCTGAATTTGTTCTGTATTTAATAGGCACAAGCTGCGCAGTGGAACAGACAGCAAACACGGAGGATCGCTTAGCGTTTAGAGAGGCAGATCAGGAGGGTGCTGAGTGCATCCGAGTTGTGCTTTTACACTGGCAGAGCTATGCTGGTCAGGGAAGCAGTTGTTTTTCCATTCACCTAGTTCCCTTGCCTTCATTGTGATGTAAAAAACCATGCTTGGGTGTTTGCCTTTGATTTCACTTGGACCACACTTTCACTCGTAATTTCACCCAAAAGAGTAATGCTATTCTGCTCCAGTAGGATGCTGGATCCTATTTAACTTTCAGACCTTGTCTTAAGCTGCCACATTTTCATGAATATACTGGTGCCATCTGAATGCTCACGAATAAGGGATAACATGACTATGCATAGCAGAGGAGTCAAGAACCCAGAGCTTTTGCTTATGATAATTTTTTTGTTGTTATTTTTGCACCCTGCCAGCTGTTGATCTTGCTAATGTGCCGCTAAGCAGCCAAGCTTTGTTCCCTCTTGGTTAATGAACTATGCAAGAAATCACGGGCCAGTGGCTGGTTTTAAAGCTAATGGCGATGGTCCATAAAGAAGAAATGCCTTAGACCACTAGATCTGGAGACATAGCAGCGCTGTTGTCAAAGATGATGGAGAGAGAAAGGTGGCAGAACAGTCTTGTTTCACCCTTCGTGTGCTTATACCTCTTGGACACATGCTGGAGTTAAATCTTAAGAGTTATTGCACATGCTGTGGGACTGACAAGGATTTGTGGCCTGGTAATATATACCACTTGTCACCCAGAAAACCTTGTGTCCCATCAGAGGTCACCTGCTTCCCATGGCACAGGCCACAGGCACATGGAGACACCCTCCACACCCTCTTGTAGGTGATCCTCAGCCCTACAGTTGGGTTAGCATGGCTTCAGGTCCAGGAAAGGTGTGGTAGGTTTGGAACTACCTGACTTACTAATGTCTTGGAGAATGTGTGACCTGCCCTCAGT
Organism: Pterocles gutturalis; assembly: GCF_000699245.1. Lineage (NCBI taxonomy): Eukaryota > Metazoa > Chordata > Aves > Pterocliformes > Pteroclidae > Pterocles > Pterocles gutturalis. Next base: position 23,465 of record NW_010123091.1, read on the forward strand.
CCTGCATGTGACTGTGCCCATGCAGGGGCTTATGGATAGTGAAGAGGAGTGGGTACCGTCTGCTGCAGGGAGTGTTTGCTCAGGAGGGATGGCCAGGTACATGCTGGACGGTGTCTTTTCCTCTGGTAGGGAGCTCCATCTTTGCAGCAGCCGGCAGTTTGCTGCCAGCAGCCTGTCTCATTCTCATTCAAGAGCTGAAACTGAGCTTGCTGCCAGCTCACTCCTATTGCAGGGGCTTCAGGAAAGAGATGCCGTTTCCCCTGAAGCCCCTTCTCAAACACGTTAGCCCTCTGCTTTGTGGAGCCAGCTCTCTCTATCCTCTGTCTCTTGCTTCTTCTTTTGTTGGCTATGGGATTTCACATGGACCCTCCGCTCCCCCTTCCAAGCACCTCTTGGTTATTAAAATGCAGCTCAGGATAGTTCACTTTGCTTGGTACATTATCATTCCTCGTTAGAGACCCCTCCAGGGCCTGTGATATGCCTGCACCGACTTTATAATTACAAAGTCAATTTCTAAACAGACATTTGCAAATAAGTCAATTTAAATACCGAGATTTGCAAACAATAATTAAGCAGTAGCTTCTTTTTTAATATCTATATATATAATTAATGCCCATGGGCTTTTCATTTTACCTTGCGACTGTGTAGCTTGCAATTGTTTGTTGAGCTAAACCATTCTCGGAAAGCAAATCAAATCACTGATGGGTTTTAAAGCTGTTTAAGAAAAGGCCCTACCTGCCCCTACCTCATTCCACCCCAGCTCCAGCAGACGCTTCTTGTGCAGTCCCCAGCCCACCCAGCAGCTATGGGGAAGCAGCATCAGGTGCCTCAGGTCAGAACAGCCGGGCTGGGGACCTTTCCCCTTCAGCATAAGGATGGTGACCTGATCTGCCAAAAACTACCCAACACCACAACAGACTGGGGGTGACTGCATTAAAGAAGCTGGGCAATAAAAGTGAAGATGCAGTCTGGAGGAGGAGGTGAACGTGGTCTGCCTGAAGTTTCCTCCCAGGATGTGCAGTGAGAGGGGTCGTGCTGCAAGCAGAGTGTTCAGAGAGGAACAAATGGGTCTCATCGAGAACGGGTCCAGGAGAAGGAGAAATGTCCTCACATTGTCCCATGTCACTGCCTGTGGTCTCTGTCCATGGCCCTGTCCCAGCTGCCCTTCCCCACCCCGTCTCCCTCTCCTGAAGGCTTACCCCCAGCTCTTGAGAGAAGCTTTACCCATTCTTCTGTCCCCCTTTCCTGCAAATCTCTAGCCAATGACCTCGATAAGGTCTTAACTCCTACCTGGCCTCCACTGATCTCTAGTTTTCCTGTTGGCATGCTGTGGACAGAGCTTCCCTCAGCACACAAGGGCCATTGACTAGAGGTCCTGCTGCAGTCACAAGCAGCTTGGCTTTCTCACAGCACAGCCCATGTGAGCCCCTCTTCTGAGCCTCTGTCCTCTCAAACCACCTGATCCACGTTGCCTTCAGCTTTGTTTTGCCATGGATTGTTTTTCATGCCCTGGCTTTCCTGCTTTTCTTCCAGTCCTCACAACAGCATATTTTTTGTTTGGTCTTTTCTCCAGCACGCTTGATCCTGTGCCGTAGCACCGTTTCTGGCTCAGGAGTCATTGCACCCCTGTGCCCCTTCACAGCGGGTGGACCCCGACTCGGTGGCACGCACAGTGTTCAGCATCGCTTCCTTTACAAAATCTCCTGCTTGGCCAGAGCAGCTGTCTGTTGAGCATGACTCGACACAGCAGCGACAAACACACCTGACCTGCAGCGTGCTTCAGCCTTGGCACTGCATGTGCCTGTGTCGTACCAAATTCAAAAATTTCTGGGTAATAACAGGGTCTCAACTTCTAGTCTTTTCCTCAGCAGAGACACCCGATATTCATGTCAATGTGCACACATACGTATTCGATATAAACTTGCATCAGCTGCGGAGTCTGAGACCTTAGCCTGGTGATCTCCTGCCCTGTCCACTCTGAGCTGTCTCAACAGGTAATAGGTGTGTGGCCAGAGCACCATGCCTCCCCGAGAGGCTTTTGGAGAAGAGTAAATCTCTGCAGGGCCTTGCCTAGAAAATAGTAAGAAAAGGCTGAGTGCAAGCTCTTTGCACGTGTGTCATGGTGCATTAAAGATGGATTGTTTCCTGGTTTGCACTTGCGCTCGATAATTTCAAAGGGCTTACTCATTATTTTTGTATTGGTTCCACATTTTTGAGCGTGCTCATATCTTAGCTCATCAAACTTTAGCCAGCTGGGGCCAAAAATATCCCTGGCATAATCAGTTCATTCATCCAAGCCCAAAACCTTCATTTCCCAATTCAAATAGACATTCACAATCAGCGTATTTGAAGGGAACACGGTCCTCGGTATCATCTTGGGTGACATTGCTGAAAGCAGACTTTCTTGCACCCTGGCACTCTGCATCCTATTGCTATAAATATGAGCAACAATTATACCTCCCTTCTTTTCCATTTTTATGGGTGTGCAAGGACAATAACTTAAAGCGCTTGCTGCTATTCAGCACAAAAACAAATAGCGGAACAACTCTGGCTGTGATGCATTTCAATGGCATAGCTTAGACACGCCACTGCTATATTAAGTTATAAATATCTATCACTTGACAATGCCAGTGCTTTTTGACAGGGAAAGGAGTATTGAAAAAAAAAAAAAAGGAAAAAAAATAAAATCCCAAACCCTGCATTGTGGTTGCTATAGCAATTAACAATGGGCGTCCTTCTTCAGGAGCCAGAGATGCTGACGCAGCTAACACAAATGTTTGTGCATGGCCGTGGTGGGGATGGTGACAGATTAGGAAGTGCTGGCCTTGAGCCTTGGTGTAATCCAATTCTAAATAAATCATAAATTTAAGCACAGACTGGCAAGCTGGAGGGAATACCGATGTGAGGAGGGTGACAGCAGGGTAGTTTCAGTTTCTGTTAGGGGCAGAGGTGAGGAGGGAGTAATAGTGGGATGGGTGTAAAAATCCAGATGGAGAGGGTTGTGATTTGGATCTTTTGGCAGAGGACACAGCTAGCTTACAGCCACAACCTTTCACTGGTCCCCTGTGGGATTCTCTCCTGTAGGAGCCCTTGTATCCTCTGAGCACCATGGTCCTCTTCATCTTAGGGCTGAATATAAGCCTCAGAGGTAAAAGAGGAAGACATGTTAAGGGAGTTCATAGCTTCTTTTCCATCACCGGATGTGGCCTGTATAATCTATCACCTTCCACCTTAGCCCAGTCTAGGCTCTTACCAGAAGGTTTGTGAGTCCTCTGGGTCCATGCCCTAAAGAAACCATGCCAAGATCCCCACGGGAGCTCTTGTTGTCATATAATGCAGGGCAGGACTGCACACTCTGTGGTTCCTGTTGGGCTAAAGAAAAACCTCTGCCCTGTGGAGAATAAAACAAACAGAAAACTAACAGTGATCTGGTGTCTTCTAGCCTCCCTGACACATGGATTCTGCCTTGATATGGAGCGAAAAATGAAAACGAGGACAACTCACTCAACAGCATGTCTCGGAAATTAATGAGCCCCTTTGCCTCCAACACCTGATAATTACATCTTTCAATTAAATGAACTCTTTATTCTTATAAATTAACTCAAAGTGATGCATCTTCATGGGCTGCTAAAGCTTCCTGGTGCCAAAATCTGTGCAAGCTCCCAGGCCCTTGCAATGATGGAGAGCCTTGGGCCCAGATATAACTAAAAGATTTAGTCCTGGTGTCACAGCCACCCAACTCCTAGGTGACTGGCACCAGCCGAGTCCGTGGCCCTGAGTTCAGGACCTCATCCTGTGAAATTAGGGAGAGCAAAAGACCTTAGAAGATCCCAGGCAGTCAGCTACCAGTATGGGAATGCCATGGACAGAGATGTTTCTTAAGTCCTGCCCTTTGCTTGGGCTTCTCACTGCAAAACGTGGGGCTCCTTTGACTCGAGTCACAGCTTTCATGTGACTGCTTAGAGATGAGCGCCTTCGGCAAGGTGGTGGAGTGATGGACTCTGCTTTCTAGGAGGATTCACGCCATTGTAGACAATTGGTTGTAGTAAAAGGAGCTAGGGAGAAGTGATGCCTGTCACTGTGCTAAGGCCTATTGCCATATTTTGCAATTACAGTTGGGGTACAGAGGTGCACTGAGTTATGTGTGCAATTTCTCTATCAGATCACACATGCTCAGAGGTGGGGATGACAGATGAGTCTCTGTCTCCTCCTCTGCTCAAATGTGTCATGATATTTCTTAGGCTCCCAGTACTACCCTGTTTCATTGCCTTCAGCCTGGAGAAAATCCATGCAGAAAATGGAGGCTCCTGGTCTGATTCAGTTTGCTGCACACGCAAGCCTTAGTCAGCTAGAGAATCATGCTGAGTGCAGAGAGAGGGGGTGCAGGCAGTGACCCCACCCCAGCAGGGTGAACGTTACAAAACCAGACAACTGCTCCATTCTCTTTCTGTTCTCTCCTTCCCTTAAGTAACCAAGTGCGGCCAATGCAGCCTGAAGCTGGTTTTTATAAGCTTGCAATAAATCCAGCCAGCTTTTCTAAAGCACAGCAGGCAGCTGATGCAATCACATAATTCAGCCCAAACTCATCGGACAATGGCCAGGAACACTGAGGATGTATTTTCCTCTTAAACCCACACAGGCATGTATTCCCACTTGCACAGATGCGCGCCATTTCAATTAAGGCAATTAGCAGTGACCAAGGGCAACTGCAAAGCTCCAATTAAACCAGCACAAAGGCTAACATGATCTACAGTGTCATGGAGCAGGTTGGAACATGTATCCCTGACAGCCGCTATCTGCCAGATTAAAGGGTTTATACACTCTCCGTTGTCCCCTTCCAGACCTCCTACTATCTCTTCGCCTTCAATAAGCCCAAATGCTAATCTCCAGTCTTTGTATCTCCTCATTAATTTACCCCTTGTCAGGGGCCTCAGGGGAAAATGCTAGCTTTTCTGTCTTTCTGTCCCATGTAAACTGCAGCCACAGTGCCCTACTCCCCTTCCTCTCCTTAGGGACAGCCTGTGATTTAGGCTTCGGTGACCTTTTCTTAGCTGCGCGTTTGCTCTTTGCACTGGCGGGCTGTGATAGAAAGAAATAGAAACAGATCACAGCAGACCAGCAAGAGAGGAGACTGGTTCTCTGCTCGGGCAGAGTGGGATCATTTGGGATGGCCCCTACTTTGGGGGAAGTGGGTGGGGAAGTCCCTCCAGCAGAGATCCAAGGGGAAGGAAGGGATTGCCATCTGTGAAATCTTCTCTGGAATTCTATACCTGTGAAGAGCGGGAAGCACCTTTGCCTGGGGACCAACCTCAGCTTGGGATTACTTTCAGATGGTGATTTAGACTCTGCTAGAAAATACCCTGCAGAATGGTGTGTGTTGAGAGCCAGACTGGAGGCAGGTTTCTAGCAATGGTGTCCGGGCTCTGACTTTGACTAATATCCTATTCCATTGTCTCAGACCACCTAGCCCCTTCTCAGTGGTTTGACCCATGTGTTCGGACCCCATCCCATCCATACCTAGTATCTGGTAGCTCTGAAACACTCCAGACAAGCTGCTGCTTGCAGTCTTTTGGGGAGATTTGTCATTAACAGGACATTGCATCAAAGCAAGGGCAGAGACTGGCACAGATTGACTCTTTCAGACAGAGATTGGAGCCAGACTGTGGAAGCAGGGTCAGCTAATGACAAGGAACCTTTCTGAGGATGGGGGACGACTGTCACAGGGATGTGACTGCACCTGGATATCGCAGCCGGTGGTTCAGGTCTGGCAGGAACCGGTAGTGGGTTGCAGTGATTAACCCCTGGCAGCTGTTCAGTGGCCTCACCTAAATGGTCAAGTCAGATCCTGAGGCAGTCTCGCTTTGGTTCCTAGTGGACCCCTACTTATAGAGCAAAAGCCAGCAGTACATTTAGTGCTAATTGGTGTCCTCATTAGCAGTTCCTGCTGAAATAGACCCAAACACTGAACGCTTTTCCTTAAAGGTGAGTGCTCCAATTAAGGGTTGACAGGTGGTTGGGGTAAGATGTTTGCTACCTGCTTGGAGGAGATGTAGGAATTTCAAGGTTAGAGCCCAGAAACCTTGCACATATTCTCTTAAAAAGAACATCCTTTGGTTTGGGTACGGTTGTGAAGGGAGAAAATCAGAGAATGTATTTGATACTGAAAAATGTCTTTAATATGTCTTTCTGTGGCTCTTGCACCTTTTGGCTGGGCTTAGTTTTCCATTACTGGTTTAGGTTTTCTTCTGCGTTAGCACTGAGGATAAAACCCATTAAATCCTTTTCTTAATTTTTTTTACTTTGTCCCAAGTAACACAGACAAAGGGGCTGTCATGAGCTGCTAGAATAGATATTAATTTTAAAAGCATCATCATTTATCACTTTTATAGTAAAAAAATGAGAAACTACTGTGATTACAGCAATTGTGGCAGAAAATTCCTGCACAAGAATTATCAGAAGGTACTTGAAAAAGGGTAATGCTATTAAAGAGCTCAAAGAAATTCCAGGCAAAAAACCCAAGGCCCTACTGCAGGTACACTGCACTGGAGTTCTTGCTTGTGGTGTGGGCTTTGCCTCTCACAGTTTGAACCTGACCCAAAAGTCAGGCATTGGCAGAATGATGGCTATCTGACCTCTGAGGTCAACCGAGAGAGACAGGTATGGTCAGAGGGCAACTCTCCCTATCAACATGTGGTGTCTGAGATAGATGGAATGGGTAGTTCCTCCCATAGGAGCTGGAAGGATTGTTCCCACAGAAATGTTTTGACTCGCAACAGCATCAATAATGGAGTAACAATATTGTTGACAAATGCAGCTATCCCTGACTGAAACGAGGATCAACGCAAGAGCAATGCAGGTCCAACCTAACAAGTGCTGCAAAGCCATGCCAGGGGCTCCAGCTGGGGATGGTTTGAACAACATAACCATGAACTGGGAAGAGCAAACGCCCACCAACGTGTGTGCACCGGCTGCAGGGATCAGGAGCAGCCCATGGGTCACTTTATTCTGCAACAAGTGGCCACCCGCAGAGATGCTGCTGTGAGCTGGAGATGGTTTGTCTCTGACGGAGCCAGGAGCCTCATTTCACATGTCTGATCTAGACTGCCACTCCAGAGGAGCTCATTAAATCGAACATAACAGATCTTCTTCTTCCTTTACTTACTTGCTTACTTTTTTTCCCCCTGTGGAATGAGTTAAAGGCCCCTCATTCCATTCTTTCTATTAGAAACTTATCTCACTGCGGTCCTCCCCCTCCTCTCACACACTCCTCTCCTCACACACATCTACTTGCTCCCTCCAGGAAGCCAGCTAATTATTTCCTGAATGCCCCCAGTGTTATTTTGCCTTGAGAACCTCTCCTGCTGGGACTTCTCACACGCTTATGATTCTCTGTGTGACAAAAGGTTTCTCAGTTTAGCTTTGAATGGGTATTTCTTTAATTTCTACATTTAGTCCTTTTGCCTCATCATCTGCACTTGGACTGAGAATAGAAACTTCACTTGACATTATCTAAACCATTATCAATTAAATCCCTTCTTAACTGACCTTTTTTTTTCCCTAAGCTGTGTAAGTTCTGAGGTTTTTCCTCTCCACCTTCATTCCCACACACCTTTCATTTGTAGATAAAGCCGTTTGCCCTTCTGTGTGAACTTTCCAAACACAAAACACTTTTTCGCTGTTGTTTTTTTGTTGTTGTTGTTGTTGTTGTTTAATACCATGGCAGTGATCAGACAAGAACCCAGGATTCCAGTTCATTTCACACCTGAAAGTCAGTGCATTCTCTTTGAGCTCATGCAGATATCGGCATATTTACCATGTGTAGTAGAGGTTCTCCAGCTGCATAAGGAAGTTGTGCTGCTTCTCCTGAGTCAACAGCAGAGCAGCACTGGTCAAGAGATGAGTCTGGGTTCCATGGCTTCAAGTGACCTGCAGGCACACATAGAGTGTACAGCCTGCAAAGAGGCAAAAAACCCAGCATAGCTGTGCTCCTTTGTACTGAGACATCAAAGCAGTTTTGAACCCAGGCTGATGAATGACGACTCAGGAGTTTACTCAAATATTTTCAGACGGTGTTTCACATATTCCCTGGAATGTGGTGGCTGCATCTAGAGGGTATGTGAAGACGACAAAGAAAAGCAAAGGTATCTCCAGCGTGCTTTCATTTGCTACCCAGTGGCCTGCACCGCCACTGCACTAACATCAGGATTACTGCTCTCTACACATAGCACAGAACGTGGGGGGTGTAATCCTCTGAGCAGGACCAAATGTGACCCACTGTAGTGGGGAACCCTTTGCCTGGGCATCATGAGTGCATGCGTGGGCCACCCCAGTCATGGCAGCTACAGCTCCAACATAACACATCCCAGCTTACGGTAAAAGCCTCCAGCTCATAGTAAAGAGCTGGTGTGGGTGGACGAATGCCAGAAGTAATGCAGAGTGGGTAATTAAGATCATAAAACGCCTCTAGCAAGGTGTCTCTAAGGGGAAAATGTTGGGGGTGAAACAGTGACACAAATACATAGAAACCAGGATTTATTAATTCTTACAGAACCATTTGTCTCTTCTTTTGACTTTCTTAGGATTATTTTTCCCCCATTGGAATAGAACCCATGCAGAATTATAGCCCTATGAGTAAAAGACATGCAGGCCACATCCTTTTGACCCACGCACACTTGTCACAACTGGAGGCGTGCCAAGTTAAAAGCAAAAGCTGCTGAGATTTAACCTAATCATAATATTTCTGCAACAGTTCATAAACTGTCAAACAAACACAGAGCAGTTAAAAAGTACCAGGAATTTATGACTTGGCACATTTTTTAGTATGAACCACGCCGAAATTTTCAGAACCAAAGGACTGGAGAATATGCAGGTGAGCAGCTGCAACCCAAACCTGCAGCTCTCTGGAAGTTTGTCTTTTGGAGATGGCACAAAATGAAACATTAATTGGCTGCTGGTTCACCTCTTTCCTTTGTTGGATCAGCTGTTAATTCAAGGCCTGTGGCCATGTCATAACCACTTTTATTGAGCTGTTTCAAAACCAAGTCCCAATGACCCTTTTTGTCATTGCAGCAATGAAGAAGGCTGCCTCCCAGCTCTGCAAAGGCTGCTCAACCTAGCCTCCGAGCACCCTGGAATCTATCAGCGCTAATTAAAGCCTACTTAAAGGCTCCCAGGCTGCCACTACTGGTTGGAAATGCAGAGTGGCAAGTGAAAGCCCTTATGTTTGGTTCCTGACAGGAGCAAAAACAAATAACAGGCCCTGCTGTGACCTCCATTTACGAGACTCATTTACTGCACTGAAGGCACCAACTTCTTGGAAATCAAATGGACAAATTAGTTTTGAACCCCTACTGGTTAAGATGGACTTCTCACTGGGACGGTGCTTCTGCCTGTCTGGCTAAATGTCTCCTTAATCTTTGTGTCTGTGGAGTTTCTTCAGGGAAGTTGGGTAGATGAGTTTGCTGTGAGGAAGACACCTGGGAGGAGGGAGGTGGCACACGGCAGGCAGCTCTCCAGCTGCCTCTGCTCTCTGCCACCAGGTGGGTACCAGCTGTCACCTAACTAAAACCCACATCCCTGTTTTTAACTAGTGTTAACCATTTTCTTTAGGTACAGGAAGAATCCTGTGCTTTTCCCCGTTATTGCACTGCCTTTTCCACCACGATATGAGAGCTCCATCCAGTGATGCGTCAACTGATGTGCCCCATGTCTCTTCCCGTGATTCACATCTCCATAAAACCAGCTTTGTTGCTCTCTTTGGAGGAAGAAGGGGTCTGTAATTCATGCTTGTTCTTGGCTCCATAGGACTCCAAGGCCATCTGTCTATTTTCAGTTAAGTCTACCCAAATACCCCACCCAGTGGGCATGGAGCCACCCAAGGATCCATTCTTCGCAAAGCTCAGCCCAGCCATAATTGCTCCCCATGTAGGCCAGCTATTGGAAAACGTGGGGAGAGAATTGGGAGCCTTAGCAAATAGAAATGACAGCATCTTGCCCAGGAATAATAACATGTTTAATTTGTCACTCGTGGGATCTTTTAGTCCTGATGGCACGAATACCAGAGAAATACTTCCTCTTCCCCATCTGCCCCACTGCCATCCGTTCTTTTGTCTCTTAATCTTCCTGAGACTCAAGTGCCTATCTCATTATGAGATATTTATATTTTCCATTCCACTGGCATATGGTTCTGCAAGCCTTCTCAAGCCTTTTGAGGGGAATCTGAATTGAATGCTTCTCTCCCCTTGCAGATCTGTGTCTGAGTTCCAGTATTAGAGGTTAGGAGGTACTGCCTGTCCTCTGGGACCTCTCTCCTGCCTCTTGGGGACCCACCATTCACTCGGAGAAGTGCCAATGGGGAGAAGCAGCGAAGACATTAAATCATTTAGTGCAGCTCAGCCTTCCCCTTGCTTACCAGCAAGCAGAGAAGCTGGTGGTTGGACAACCCCATGTCTGCTGGAGAAATAGGTGAGGATTTACATTCAGTGAAGGTAGCCTAATAAAGCCATACCTGACCCGGAAGGGAATATGGGAAGGAGCTGTGTCAAGAGGAGTCGAAAGCTGAAAGTGGAGAGGAAAGGTTTTCCTGACAGATACCTCAGTGTGAACTTCTGAGATATTACTTGTCTTTGATTCCCATAACCTTCATAAAACAGCACGGCACCGCTATGTCCAGGAGGTGCTGTGAGGCTGTGCAGCGATGTCACCTGCAGTTTGTGGCTGAGAGGTGAAAGAAGCTCACCCAGACCGTGGTGTAAATACATATAATGCACCAACTCTGATAGAAAGCCAGACTTCTCAGTTGCCTTTCGGTGAGCTCCACAAAGCTGGGAGCAGACCTGCGAGTTAGCAGAGCTGAAGGGTGGCTGTTCAGATCCTGACCTTCAGGCTCACTCCAGGACGGCTGAACAGACCTTGTATTGCCTGGATGAAGGAACCACAAGCTGTGAGACCCTGAGCTCTCCCTGTCCTCCCAGGATTTGACACAGATGGTGGCGGTGACATCATGTGGTCATGGTCAAAACTAGGACTCCTTGTATCAGATCAGGGTCCTGCTGTGTAAGACATTATACAAATAATGAAAAAAACCATAATTATGATAAAGGTTCATTAAAAAATAGCTCTTTATTGTGTCCATTGTTTCCTCTGACTCCTTTGTTTTGGAGGGATCTGAAATCCTGCTGGTATTGATAAGGAAGGGTTAGGTGAGTACTGCTTCATATTATGTATGAAGTTAATATTTATTTAGTGAGTGAAAAAGTAGACCTTAATTTTCTTTTATATTTAAAACCAGAGAAAGATATTTAAAATAAGAAAGAATTGTCCTTCACAGACTGCAGAGCCCACAGCCAGTGGTGTAGCTAATTCATTTGGGGAATATTCTCAAACCTTAATAACCTTTAACTTCAGATCTCTAAGTCAGAACACCATTCCTGCCCTTTTTCCTCTTTATCCATGTAAGGACCTTCTTCTCCAGGTAGCACAGTACTCTCCTGCTGAGTACACAGCTAGGTGAGCGAGAAGCCCATGATGGACCTTTCCTTCTGACTTTTTGTCAGGAGATGCCCCGAGAAAGAGCAGGGTCTGCACTAACAGGAGGTCTCCTAACCACAGCTAGGTCCTGTCAAGGTGGGCATGGAGGGATGGGTGATGTGAAGAGGACAAGGTCACTAGCAGACAGAGCGTAGACCCCTCCCAGGAGCACTCTGAAGTCCTGTTTTTCAGCTGTTGGCAGAAGTGACCTGGAAGGTGGGAATGTCGTTTCTAAGGTTGTGCACAGGACAGAAAAAGCTCAGGTTTTGGAGAAAACTATTGCCACTGAGAATCACAGCAAGAAAGCTGATGAGATGAATTGATTTCATGTCTGGGAATAACATCTCTGTAAATATTGCCAGATGCTTCCCATAAACCCCGCTGACGTGGCAGCAAGGTTAGGGGATTCGGCTCCCCCCATCACTTCTGTTCCCTGCCTAAGCCCAGAGCCCAAACCCAACCTTGGGACCCCCCCGTGCTCTTCCAGCCCCCCTCTCGGTGCACGGGCAGGATCATCATGGTTGTGTGCGTGTGGTAGGATTCCAAACAGCGAGCTCTGTTGCACGTACACGATGAATTATGACACAGACCCCAAAGTGCCTCTCACAAGCTGTCCCCTCCTACATCAAGACCTGGCCTAAGCCAGGAGGGAAGCAGATGGCAGCCTGACAGAGTGATTAAAGCCCTAGATATCTGTTTTAATGAACTGCCCACCCAGCAGATTAAATATTGCAGTAGTCAGTCCTATTCTATGCTGTCAGTAATCTCAGCCTTATTTACGACACTGGGGAGATGCCGCGCTCTTCCCCTCTGTCGCACGCTGTCAGTGCAGGCAGAATTACACGTTGGGATGGAAAGGAGACCTGTGGGTTTTGTTTGTTGCCCACAGCAGGAGTCAGTTGGTACCACTGCTTAGGTAAACCACTAGGAGGAGTCAGAGAAGGAAAAGAGCTCCTGATTCATGGAGACTTCTAGATGTATGTGTGTCCTGTGCAGATGTAGACCTGAAGATGAGTGCGATTTTTATTCACTTTTCTCTGCTTTTTAATCTCTCCTTTTCCCTTCTTCCCTTTCACCCCATTTCAGTATCCCCAGATGACCCTTTCTGTGCGAGAGCTGAGTTGGAAGTACAAAATCAAAACCTTTCTGCAGTGTCCCGCTTCTTTCTCTCTCCTTCTCTCTTTCCTGGGATATTGGCAGAGGAGCTGATTTGGATTTGCTCTGTTAACAGGGCTCCTGTCAGTATATTTTATATAGTTAGGCAGGCTTAACAAGCACGAGAGGAGCTGTGTGAGCGCTGGTGCCAAACCCTGCTACATTCATCACCCCGATGGTAGAGGCTACACCGGGCTTGTGGTGCTTTCTTTGCTTCACTTTTACTTCTCTCAAGACTTCTCAGCCCTGGGGCTGGCAACCATCTTTTTCCAGTCCCTTGGAGGATGCTAGAGAGGAGAAGGATGTGTTGCTGTCGTGAGGAGGTGAGCAAGTCCTCCCTGTGCTCTGTTCCCTTTGAGCTTGGTTTAAGGAAGGCGGTTGCCTGCTTCCATCATCCCTGCAGAGGTACTGCTCGGATAGGTGCTGGGGGAGCAGAATATACCCCCATGCAGATCTCCTGCAGAAGGTGGGCACGTTTTCCTGAACAGGGTCCTGGTGTTTGTGGGATAAGGAATCCTGAAGACACAAGAACCACTGAGTCGTGGTTTTTTAAGAGGAGTTTGGCTTTGGTGTCTAATAAGGCACAAGCTCCAGCTGAAGCTTTTGGGATTTTTAACAGTGTGCTGCTGGTGAGGAACCTCTGAGCAAGGTTTGACATCGGAGTGATGGGCTTTGAAGGTATCACTGGCCCTGAAATCTGGGGAGAAACCTTACCTTAGGGCATCTCGCTGGCAGAACTCAGGGTCTAAATGCAGAAGTCCCTGTGACTGGAGTGACAAAGAGAGACAGGATTTTTATCCAGGATTTCCTAGAGAGAAATGTGCTGTGCCCTGTGCCGCTCATAGCGAGGGAGTGCAGCCTGTCCATCCTCAGATTTACTGCACATGCAGAGGTACAAGCATATCGCTCCAGGTCTTGTTCACCTGTGCTGCCTGGGAGGGTCCAGTGAGCACATCGGGGTTTCCAGCTTACCCCCAGATCCACTGGGGCTACAGCATCTCTTCCACTGAGCAAAAAATTGGAGAACAGGTCACATAACCATATCCTTCCCCGGGAATTATTTTTAGAACAGATCAACCTTCCCAACTAAATGTTTCTCAAATCTGACACCTTTCTTCAAAAACTCCAGGTGCCAACAAAAACGTTGTGAGTTTTTTGGCTGGGAGCAGGCACAGAAAGCTTAGCTGGTTGTTTTGAGGCCAGCTGTGCTGTTTTTCCATTCATTCATAACTACTGTGAACAGTGAGACCAGTTGGAGAATGCAGGAGGAACCAGTGCCGGGGTCCATTCCCAGCACCTCAGCTGCATGTCTAGGGAAAGCTTGGGAAAGTTTCCATGCCGTGGTTATTTATATTTGCCACCCCTGGGTTCTGAACTTTTGTGTGTGTTGGTAATAATATCCCATTACTAAACTGCAATTTATGCGTGCATCATTTGCATTATTGAACAGCTGTTAGCCTCTCTCAACTGCCTGCCTACCATATTGCATAGATAATAATATCTAATCCATATTAATTATAAATACACAAATCCTCTCCTAAATAAGGCAAAGTTTTGTGAGCAAGACAAACCAATGGGTGCCAAGAAACGTTAGTGTTACGCCTGACACCTCATCCTCTGGCTGTCATGTCATGAATAAAGAAGAGCCTCCAGCACAAGTTAAGGATGGCATCTGAGCTTTAATAGCCTGCAGCCACTGCCATAAACCCTCCAGCGATGATTTCATCACATCGCACAAGCTTAAACTGCGCTGGGTCAATAAGAAACCTCTATGGAGAAATTGCTGCAGGAAGTGGGACTGCAATTATTATTCACTACCTGGCGGTCGGCGGTAGCGGATCTACGCTGGACTAACCCCACCTTGTGGTGTTGATGGGGTCTGGCTGACCTGCTTTGGAAGAAAACACTGATTTCCACTCTGTTTTGATTTGAAGCCCCCTAGAGTTTTGCCTGCTGGAGGTGGAAGTCTAAAATAAGCCCTGGCAGTTGGCTCCCTTTCCTCTGTTGCCTTGCTCAGACCTCTCAGAAAAAGCCTATGGATGCCCCAGCTGCTGTGGTCCAAGCTGACAATTTCTGATATAAAACATCCACTGTCTGTCCACCTGTGGTCATTCATTCTCTTCCACCTCCTTATTGAGGAGTTAGGTGTTGCTCTGCTTATTTTCCATTTTGAGTATTTACTGTCTTCTCCCCTGTCTCCCCTTTACAATGTCAGATGGGAATATTTTTTCTTTCCTCGCTCTGTACTCTAGTGCCATATAACGTAGTTCTCAGAAAGGTCCCAAGTTTCTTTCCAGAGTTGTCTGCACATCCATATAATGGCAGAAAGCTTTGTAAGGCAGTTTCTCCTTTTGGGTAGCATATGAATGGAACAGAATCTGAAAAGCAAAAGTGACATAAATGGCAAATTTCTCAGCTTTATTCTGCAGAGTTATAGAGATAATGTAAGGACCCTGTACTGCTTCCCTTCCAGGCATATTAGTACAAATGCCAATGAGATCTTATCTGCGGGTAAACCAGTACACTTGTAAAGTATCCAGCACAAATGGGGCTCTGATTGGAAAAACAACTTCATCACAATAACACTTAAGCTGGGGATGGCAATTTTTGTTTTCGTGATGGCTAAAAATGACCATGTTTGCCCTTCCCCCCTGCAAATTATGATGTCTTTTTCTTAACAGCATTGATTTCCTTTAACATTTCAACCAAAAAAAAATAAAAAGAAAAGTAATTTCTGGAGAGTCGAGCCACTGAAAGACCCTAATTGTTTGCAATACAGATGATCACAGGAGTCAGGGAACATTCTTACAGATTTGTTTTCATTATAGATGCCCATTCTTACAGATTTCAAGAGGCAGATTACCAAGAGAAAGAAACTACCATGAATACTTAGAAAACACTTAAGATCTGGGCAGTTTAGCCAAGATTGTACCGAAGAGCCCCAAACCGTGGTTGCTCTGTAGGTATGAGCAGTATAATGTAACCTCAGTTTCTCAAAAAATCATGAGGACAGAGATAATAATGGCAGATTGTCTCAAACCCTGATGCAGACTGTGGTAAGTCTAGAGTTTTAAACTACTCCTGAAAAGTTTTAGTTAATAAATTCCTACTCCTCCATCACCCCACGCACACACGTTCAAGATACAAAGTGTAGAATTCATTTGGGAATGATATATTACACAGAGAGGTGGTGGCTATGCCTCTAAGGCTCCCTCCTGAAATCAGATCCATGTACGTGACTTGCTCTTTGCCTCTCCTTTCCTCCCTCTCAAACCAAGAACTCCTACATGACAGCTCCACAGAGCCTTCCCTGCTGTCCCTGGGCAGCCAAAATATCTGTCCTTGGGCGCCTGCAGCCTGGGCTGGGGCTCTGGGGGGGAACACAGCAGCGATGCCGCAGTATGAAATGAAGGGGGTCTGCAGGAAAGCTGCAGGGCAAGTTACAGATTAATTATCTCAGAAGGAAACCTACAGCTGGAACTTTGAAAATTAGATCAGGAGGCTTGCGAAGAAATAGGTAATAGGGATCAATCTTACCTTGGAAAAAAGAGAAGGAAAAACAGAGCTAGATATATGCTGGTGCTCATTCCTATGTGTGCAATAATGAACAGGAGAGACTTTCTCTAAAACCTCTCCAGCCAGTCCCTGCTTCTCTCAGAGGTGTGTGCATGACTAGAAAGTGCAATAAAAGAGACAGGATGGCGGCTGTGTTTGTTGCTGTATTTCTCTCCTTAAAGAGGAGTTTGGCTCCTGTCTGACTTGTTTGGGGGCCAGTAGAGGGAGACAAGCCTCTGAGCTTCGTTCATGCGGGTTTTCTCCTCTCCAACAAGTTCTCAGGTTCTTTTTTTTTTTTTTTTTTCCTTCTCTTCTGCATTATTACTATTTGGGTTGAAATATTGTTTTTATGAAAAACAGCTATAAATGACCCTCACCTTGCAGTTACCGAGAAGATTAGATTAAAAATGCTGCAGGGAGATTTCGGTGAGTGAACACACGGCAACAGTCCTCCCGTGGCAATAATACGAGGAGCAAATTGGCCCAGGCAGGGGCTCCAAATGCTGCGGCGTATGTGCTTTTCTGTATAAGAAAGTCTCTTCATCCCTGCTTGCACCTGTGCACGTGTACAGGCTTACCAGAAGTCTGGGGTTGAGAGCGGATGCGCAGGCATCAAGTTTCTCAGTATCTAGTGTAAAGCTGCAGATTGGATCTGTAAAACACCGGTTTTTCCAGCTCACAGCGGCTATAGCATAGTTAGCGCAAGAATGGGGTGCTGTAAAGAGACACATTCCCACAATAAAATTTCCAGGAGCTGGGCAATAACTACAAAGCTGGGGATAAATCTGGAAGGGGGATGTCCTGTCCCAGTTTCAATCCAAACAAAGCTATGTGGTTTGGTTTTTTTCATTCTTCTTTTTTTCTCCCTTTTCCGTGCTCATAAAGAAGTGGAGGAGCATGCGTGGGAGAGAAATGCACAGCATTGTGTGCATGGGCATTGTGCAGCTTTTGCAGTGTGCGTGGGTGAAGCGTGTTTCCCCGTGTAGGAGCGACTCGTCTGCAAGGACAGCCAGGCAGGGTAAAAGCAGCGAGTCCCATGCACGCAGCCTGAAACTGGGGCTTGCAGAGAGCTTTGCAGCATGTCCCAGGGCTCTCTGTGTGGGGAGGGGGTGCAGAAATGGTTCTTAGTGCTCAGGGTACCCAAATGGACCTTCTCTGAGTTATAGAATCATTAAGGTTGGAAAAGACCTCAAGGATCATCAAGTCCAACCATGAACTCAACACCATCTAACCCACTAAACCATCTCCTGAGTGTTGGTCAGGGTGGCCACAAGCAGCTGGAAGCCCCTGAGTGCACGCGAGTGGGATGTGCATCCTCTGCATGGCCATGCACACATCCTGTATCCTCATGCACACATCATCCTCCTGCATCATCAGGCGAAACTCTTCCAGAGCGTGAGACAGTGGCATCCAGAGGCAGCTGGATGTGTGTGTGCACACGCATGCCCATGAGGTCCCTTTGAGTGTCTGTTCATTTGTATGAGCCGAGGAGCAGCAGCTTTCAGATTGGGTATCACATGTGGATTTTGACTGTGTTGCCTCCAAGCCCTCAGCAGCAATTTGAGCAGATAAGGCTGGGTAGCAGTTGGGAGTCCAACACAACCAGTGACAACAAAGGATGAAAGGAGCCAAGCAAATGAAACAAGCTTTTTGAAGTCCTTGCAGAAACAGCCCTTCACTATATTTAGTGAACCTCATGACTCCGTCAGAACGCAAGTGTCGTCACTGGAGGGAAAAGAGGAGAAGTTGCCCTGAATGACAATAATTCGGAGAATGGCACAGAGGAAGAGTGATTGGGAATGCAGGATGGAGAGGACAACATTGCAAAGGATCTCTGTGCTTGTCACCTCAGCCACTAAAAGCAACCAAAGTTTTCTCATCTCCTTCGAGAAATGTCAGATCTGTCCCAGTGCCCTGCCCAGGCTGCTGGCTCCACGCCCTGTGAGCTTTGGGAGTGGATGGATGCCGGGCTGGCTGGCACAGAGCAGCTGGAGAGCGGGGCCATGCCGTAACCGTATTACCTGTCTCTGTAGGTGACACGTTTCAAAGTCAGACCTTCCTGCAGCTCAGAGACGTTTCACATTCATGTAGCGCTGGTCCCTGAGGACGCTGCCCTCACCCTGCCATTGCTGGAAGGGGAGAAAAGGGGGTGCTGGGGAGAAGCTGCCAGGAATATACCTCAGCTATGGGCAGAAGGATAAATTCCAGCGTGGGTTTGGCTGCTTTTAAGGGTGCAAATTTGATGAGATGAACCTGAGCAAGTGCTTGTTTTCATCTTTATCTCCTCTTCAGTTTGCACAGCAGCCTTAGGGCTTCTGCTACCTGCAAACCTGGAATTATCAATTACCCTAATTAGAGGCTGGCACTTGCCTGACACCAAGTATTTTTTTTATTCATTTTTAACCCTTTTCTTGCCAGTCCCTACAGCCAATGCTCACAGAACCTTTCCTCTAAAACGGAGCAAAACAGGGGAGAAAAAAAAAAAAGAAAAAACAAGCAAGGTGAATGCCAGTTTGATTGGTGGCTGGCTGCAGAGGCTGAAGGTTGCTCTCCATCAGTGCATGCACAGTGAGGACCTGTGTTTGCATGGACACTATGAAGCACAAGGGAGGTGGTCAGGCCCTCACCTTGCGGATTTAATCACTCCTGTGCCTGTGTGCCACCAGGGCTTTGGCAGCCAGATCCCCTCCTTCAGCACGCAGCGTCTCTCCCGCTCAATATCCCTTTCCGTGCAAGATGCAGAATGAGCCAGAAGCAGCGCAGCTAAGCAGGTAACCGTGAGCTTACATTTGTTTTCCACAAGGGTGTAGACAGCCAGCTTCAATCACAGTGGTGTTTGCAGAGAGTTAAAACAAAAGGGGCAGCAACATTGTCAAAGGATTTTGAAATGGCGAATAATGACAATAAGACTTGCAATTTGTCTATAATTTTTTTTCGGTAGCAGTTGTTGTTGTACTATCTCACCACCTCCCACACATTGATGGCTTTATCCATCCGAGCCCACTATGGGTGGGCAGGATTATCCCCCTCTGGCAGGGGGGGAGGGAAGGTCAGACCCACTTTGCACCCACAGCCAGGCAGGGTGGGAAAACCCGGGAGTCCCGACTCCACAGCACGCCTGAGAGTTTCTCAATGCTTTCCAGGTCAAAGACTGCTTAGTCAAAGCACAAGAGTTTTGCTGCCTCTCCTCAGCTGCGAACAGGAGTAAAAAAAATTTCCCGGTGATAAGCTGATATAGATGCAGAGCGAGTATGTGTTTGGGCAGATGTGTTTGTGAGTGTGTTTGCTTGTGTGTGTATGCATTTGGAGAGGCTGATGAAGATTACTCTGGAGCATTAGGCTGTTTTCCCTGCTCGAGATTGTAATCATATTTTCTGCACTTTTGGAGGCCCCCGACTGTTTGTCGTGACCCCCCGGGGGGTTATGGCAGAACAAGGGAGGAAATGGTCTGGTCTGTGCATCCCAGGCTCCTAGAGACCTCGGCTGAATGGGCTGCTTTAAGGAAGAAATCAGGAAGGGGTTTTTAACACTTTCTTGAGATATTTGAGGCTTCTGTTATGCTGGCCACACGTGTTGCAGAGCAAAGTCTAAACTTAAGCTCGAACATCTCAGGAAGCTGCTTGTATTTACCATGCTGCTGTTGTTTTGGGTACATATGATGCAGCCCTGGAAAGACATATAGACCATCTGAAAATATCTGTTCAGGAAGAGGTTTTCCACAGCAGCTATAAAACATTCATAACACCTCCATTGTGCTGTAAATCCTTAGCAGGAGTTGATAACAGTGCATGAATTTTTAATGTAACATTTATAAATGGTTATTAAAACTATCCTTAAAGTAAAGTGTCAGTTTATTTTTAATTAACTATTGGCTATTTAAGCTCCCGATAGCCTCAGGGCAGATCAACAGTCTAATAAGTTAATATTCCAGATTAACCCTTCAGCTGCTGCCTCTTTGCATGAGGAGAATGAAGATATATACACAGGATCAACAACAAGCAGTTATTTCTCACTCAGTGTCATAATTTCATGGAATGGACTTTCTCAGTGCTCAGTTTAAGAAGTTTTAGAAGCTGTGGAGGGATTTATTTCCTGAATTGAATGGATACAGATAGGTAGCAGAGGTGGGTGATTCTTCTTGGGGGAAAAAAAAAAATATTTGCATGCACTGGTGAGAAAAAATTCCCACTGAAATCAACGAGATCGGATCACACTTTTCAATATCCACCAATTGCAATTTCAGGCAACCTGTGTACAAAGAGCAGCAACACTGCTGTGAACACAGGTGCAGTTGCAAAAGTTACAATTCATAATTTAGCATCACGAAACCTACAAGTGTTTATTTAGCAAAGTATGCTGTTCAATAGGTTTCATCCTCAACAAGCAGTGTGGGAAGTATGAAGAGGAAACTGATGTCAATTTTTAATTAATTCATATTATATATTTTTTTAACTGACTTGTTTTTAAGGCTTCAAATTAAATTATTCTCCAGCATGCAACACAGATTTTGCATTTGTTGTTGTCATTGAAATTAGACACAGGGTGACAGATTTTACAGATGTTATCTCTGCTGTAATTGTTGGTATTATCCGTGAGAAGGCTCCTGTGGTGATTCTTTGAAAATGAAGGTCGAGACAGCACATCCCCACAAAGCAGTTTGCTTTCAGTGTTATTAACATCAAAAAAAAAAAAAAGGTTCGGTTCATAGCATTTTTGTCACTTAAATGACAACTTTTAGCCCAATTCTGCCACACAGAGACATTTGTGATGGCAACAAGAGCTGGCACCAGAGGAGGCTGGTGTTTTGCCGGAGGATTGGAGATTATTGTGCCCCAGAACAGTGCAGTCCTGGTGCATTTCTTTCCTTCCTTTTTTTGCCCGGCTCAGTTATACCCAGGGCTCTCTGGGGCAAAGAGCCAAAGTCTTTATCTAGCTGGGAATTCATGAAGCTGAACTTTGCATTGCCAGCATCCCTAGAGTCCACAGTGAAAGGTCGGTGCTTCCAGACAGCGCTTCAGAGCTTGTTTCTCTTGGATTCATCAAGAACCACACCTGGGTGACACCAGGGTTAGGTCCCAGAAGCCGCAGAGCATGGCTATCCCGTGCTGTGGCTCAGCGTCCAGACCCATGAAGCCAGGCTCTCCCTTCATCCCCTGGTTTCCTTGTAAATCTCATTCTCCTGATCATTTTTGCTGTCTCTGGCTTTGCCATCTATCGCCACCAGCTCATCCCTGCGTGTGCCCTATCACGCCTGTTGATGGAAGGCTAAGTCTCCCTGAGCATATAATTGTTATTTAAAATTATATTTTATTTTCTTTTCCAGATGCTTTTTTGCCTCCTTTCCCAGATGATCAGCCTGTGCATTGGGAGACCGTGAACTTCAGATCTTTGGAGCGTGCAAAGCAACAAGGCATCAAGGCAGCAGAGTGACACAGGCAGCAATATCCTTCGGTAAATGCCGTTCAATGCAGCAGAGCTTCCTAGCGATTAAAGGAGTCTTGGAAATGTCATTGCCCTGACCAAATGAGATAATTTGTATCTTCTGTCACTGGAATAAAATCTCCTTTTTTTTTTTTTTTTTTTTTTTTAAAACTTGCGACTGTGGGAAGGTGGGAGCGCGGATGGGGGTTGGGAAGGGAATTTGAGGGGTAATCCAGCTGCAGGATGGAAATGATGGTTGGGTAATTGTGCTCTCTAAATGAACTTGACTCGATGGCTGGTGTCAGGTTTTGTTAAGTGCCCTGGGCCAACGGAGACTAATTAGGAATGCATTAAATATTAAAGCTCTCTGACACTGGGGCATTGACAGTGACAGAAGAAAAGAAATCCCGTAACCTAATCTGCACCCAACAGGAGTAATTTATGTTCCCTTCTTTTAACAAAGAAAAATCCAATTATTTGGCCTGCTGGAAAAATGTATTTAATGGAAAAGTTAATTTAGGTGAGGGAAAAAGTATATATGAAAAAATAATACAGATGCTGTTAAGACACCCTGTGAGTGTCAGTTCCCTGGCAGTTCTGGCTTTGTTGATTGCTTTCATTTATGAGCAGGGAGAGTATTTCCCTGGGACGAGGCTGTTGGCTGGATTTGCCATCCCAGCAGCGGCGGGCGGGAGTGGAAGATTGTGCTTTCCTTCCTTCATGGCTCAGGTCATCTGGACGCATCGAGGGGTGGTCAGCAGGGGATGCTTGTGGCCGTACAGTGAGGGTTCGGGGTGTTTGTGGCCGTGCGTTGAGGGCTTGGGGTGCTGCGCTGCAAGGGGAGCACTGGTGGGTATGCTGGAGTCTGGGTGTGCTTATGTAGGGCACTTTGGAGGTGAGGCATGTACAAAGAGCAATTAAACCCTCTTCCTGTCTCTCTAACAGAAACCAGCCCTAACAGCTCCACCTCCACACTTTCCAGGGCAATTTTGTCTGACCTTTAGTTAAATGTCCTGCTCTACCAGACAGCTCGTTTCTGCTGGTCTGTCTACTTATGCAATCTAATCAAATCCAGAACGGAATATAATCAACCTCATCTTGTAACAGCAACTTGCACAAATATCCGTCTCGCTGTCTGCCATCCTGTCTATACATCTCTCTAATCTCATCTGGCTGCCTGATCCTGTAACTGGGGTTTTAGCAGTCGCTTGCCATTGCTATGGTGAGATTTGGAAAAAATTACTGGTTGGTTATCCAAACCCATAAACCCTGCGCAGAGTGATGGGGCGGAAAGAGAAAAGCAGCCAGAGATGTGCAGCCCATGTTGCCTGACCTGAGGATGCAGCCAAGCATCCCTCCCCGCAGCAGGCAGCGGTGCCTGCAGCACCTGCCCACACTCGCCTGGACAAACACACCTGGTGCTTTTCTCTATTCTCTTTTTTTTTTTTTTTTCCCCATTTCCATTCCCCCCCCCCCAAAAAAAAAAAAAAAAACAAAACCAAAAAAAAAACCAAAAACCAGTTCATTTATGAAATTACCAGAAGCCCGTTTTCTAAAGGAACTTGGTTGCCATGGGTTACCAGATGCTATCTTCCAGCGGTGCTATTTTGCTAACTGCAGCCATTACAGGGAGAGGCTAAAGAGAATGCTAGGATAGCTGTGAGCATCAAAGCACCACCTGCCTGGGTAACCCGTGCTGCCATCCACAGAATATTAGGGAGTGTGTTCCCCAGGGGGAGCTGGAAACCAGTTTTTCCAGGGCCTGGAGTTTCTTGTGCCATTGGGCTTCAGAGTCTCTCAGCAGCATCTCTATCAACGTCTATCGCTGCAGCAGCTGGGGCTTGCAGCATGGAATATAAAGTTGGTTTGAAACTTTCTTTGCATTGGGAACAGGGGTTTGACTGAGGAGGAGAAGGCAGATGGAGTATCTGAGGTGCCCAGAGAAAAATTGGGGATTTTTGTTCAGATTGTAGGATTAGCCTGAAATGGTCAGGGTACGTGGGAAGAAAAAACAGCTGTAGTGAGCAATGCTGTTTGTGACTGTGCTGTGCTCTGCATTCATGTGAGGCTTCCCAGCAACACCGGTGAAGAGAGGGGAACAGTCAGGGAGGGGCTTTCTGGGCAGAGGAACCGCAGGAAGAGCACTAAGGAAACCCAGCGCTGGGGGTCTGGGGAGGAGACAGAGAGGACTTGGAGAAAAGGGGAGCACCTGGGGCCTTGCGATGGACAAATAATCGATACACTGATATCCTTCACCTGAGTAGCTTCTGGTGCTTCCTTGTCTGTGCAGCCCCCTGTGAGCTGTGTCCCTCACCTCCGTGCCACTCTACACCCCAAAGCACTTCTTGAACTGATCATTACAGAGCTATTGATTACCCTCTCTCCCCTCATTCCTGATGCAAACCTACCCCTTTGCCCCGTGTTAAAGACCACGGGTCCCCAAATTCCTTTTTTCTCCATGGTCTGCCCCTTTGCCCCATGTCTTTAACACCACGTGTCCCCAAATTCCTTTTTTCTCCATGGTCTATCCCAGCCGCGGGAATTGCTGAGCCCCGGTGGTCCTGCAGCCCTCCTCACCTGCTGTAACTGCAGCCGGAGAGCGTACTGTGCTACTGCAATAATGAGAGAAAAAGCAGCTGAAAACAATACTTTACATTTCAAATAAATCCTGACACATTCCTTGTCTTTTTCTAACAGAATGACAAGTGACTTTATCTTGAAAGAGAAGGCAGCCTCCTAGAGCTGTCTATATTGTCAGAAAAAATAATTTGTAAATTTTCTGATTGCCTCTGTCACTGCTCGACTTTTCCATCCTTTTTCATTTCTCCCTCCCGCTAAAGTCCCTTTATGTGCTATTTCCCAAAGTGCTGCACTTACTTTGAATGTTTTCAGCCAAAAGAAAACTCCCTCTCATCTAAAGGTAGGAAGAAAAAAAATCCCTGCCCAGAATGAATTAACATGCTGCTATTTCTCTCTCTCTGGTCCCTGCATCCAGATCCTGTATAGGATGTGAATTGTAAAAATAACTAGGTCTTTATGATTTGTTAAAATTAAAAAAAAAAAAAAAAGGGGAATGCCAACGAGAGAGAAGGACACACAGAGGCCCTGAAAGAAGAATTTGTTGGATGTAAGAATAACTAAAATATTTACTAATGAGAGGGAGAAGAGAAAGTAATTTAAAAGATCTAAAATAGTTGTGTGGGGTTTTTTTTTTTTATTCGTGCCTCCTTTCGTTTTCATTACATATTTCAATATTTGCCTACCTTTCCAGCAAAAGATTTACCTCAAGTGCATACAAATTATCTGGCATTTGGTTAAGGACAATACGTCTAATTATGGCTCTAAAGACCTGAAATATTTTTGACTTAAGCTAAAAGTCAAACTCCAAAAAGAAAAAAAAAGAGTAAAATTAATAATCCTTTTAAAATTCATTCCCATGATCATTGTTGCACAGAACACCTCAATGCGAAAGATTAAAACAAGGGAAATGTGGCAGCGGGGAAGAAAAAAGAGAGAGAAAAATAGAATTTCTCACGTTACAGACTGATTTCACCCCCACTGAAGACATGGGAAAACGATTTTTTTTAATTGTCTGGATTTGGGTCATGTCCATCCTGACACCCTTGTGGGGAGGAGGCTGTGGGGAGGCTGCAGCAGCAGCATGGGACCTCCGGGAGCATCCTGGGGCAGAGGGGTCAATGTGCCACCACGGGATGGAACCCACGGTGACATGATGGTGCCACCAGAGTGTCCTCCTGCCACCACGCTTCACCCCGGGACTCCCCATCCCGGATCCTGCTGTGTGTATGTCCCCCACCTTGTACAACCACCCGCTGAGGCTCCAGCTCTGCCAGCCAGGATGCAGCTGGGCTGTCGGAGCCAAACCCTCACCCCGTGCACCGACAATGAGGTTCAAACTGTGGTGATAAATATCTATTTACTGCTCCACCTCATAGCTGCTGCTTTTCCTCAACCTGAATAACTAATGAAACTCAAATGGGCACATTAATTATTTTCCCCTGGGGGTGAGGAGAAGGAGGATAAGTAGCAGCATCTCGAGGGTTTGCGTGCGCTCCGGCAATTCATCTGCGGTTTGGAGGGCAGAGTGACCCATCCTCGGGAAGAGGCGGAGGTTGCAGGTGTGTTAATTTCAGGAGGAAGAAAGGCAGTGCCAAAGAAAGAACAGATGGCTCCAGTCACTAGTTATTTATTTCTATAATTAGTCGCAAGCTGTGATCTCAGACCTTAAAGAAATTGTGGGTTTTGATGAAATTCCTTCTCGCGCCGGGCAGTGTGGAAGTGTGCACCGCACAGGCTGGGCTCCGGCAACGGCAGCTCGCTGGCTCGGGTGTACCCAGCCGGGGCACACGCTGCTTTGGGCTCCTTAAAGAGCTGCAGAGTGTTAAAAAATGTTTCAGGCACTTCCCTCCAGTGGGTCGAGCCCCATGTGAACATCAAGGACAGTTTAGTCTTGTTGTGCAGGAAAGCATTCCGGTTCAATTGGGCTCTCTTATCACCTTGTGTTGCTTTTTCCCCATCATCTTATTTCTCCTTTGGTTATTTCCCCAGCTTGTCCTCTTCTGATCTCACTATTTCTTCTTCTTTTTTTCTTCTTTTTACTTTGGCTCCCATTTCCTTGTGTTACATCTTGTCAGTGCCACGCCGGGACTCCTTTTAAGCTGGGCTAACATGATCAAGAGCAGCGAGGACTCGCTCTGGCGTAGAGGCAGAGTCAGACCACGCGCGTTTAATGAAGGTGGGTGCAGGCTGCGGCTTTGAGAACATGACGGGTGTTATTACAGCGCCTGTTATCTGGCCTCGCAGAACCTGGCTTTGCTAGCTCCCAGTCATATCGTTAAGCCTATCTGTTAAGGTAGGATCAACAGTGCAGAGGGGAATATTTTATTTCCTCCTGGAAGTATCAGGTAGGATAGGTATTTGCCAGCCCATCTAGGCATGTCTATATTTTTTTTTCTTTTTTTTTCTTTTTTTTTTCTTTTTTTTAAAGATAGTTGCTAAGCTGGAATTGTCAGCATTGCAGGCCTGCGAGAATCCAGGTAGGTAAATAATTTGCTAGGTTTGTTACAAAGATGTCAAAAGCATCTCATGACAATACCTTTTAATAACAGAGGATAGGAAAAAAATAGCAAGAATAAAGGAAAAGAACTACAGAACGATTTCATCTATGCAAAAACTTCTGCTTGCGACTTTAAAAAGGCATGTTCTTTGTTTTTGTTTGAATAGCTCCATACAGACAAATCTAAAAATGCATTTTTCAGCTATTTAACAACAACAACAAAACAACCCCAAACCCCAGACAAACTCAGAACTATTCAAACTTAAACCCGAGGAAAATTATCTCCCTCTATGGGAATGAATCTAATGAAATCAAATCAAATCTCAGCTGGAAGAACACAGAATGGTGGCTTTGGGCATAAATCAGACGTGGAATTAATTTTGTGCTTTATTACGTTCCTTAAAAAATAAAAAGAGGGCACCCTCCGCCTGGGAGTGCTGAACGGGTTGAAATGATGGCCACAGACTGCCAGCTCCGGAGTTCAGGTTCCAAATCAATATGTGTCCTACTGGTGATAAAAACACCACAAAAGCACCGATGACAGTGAAGCTTTCTGTCTTTATCATAGAACCCGGAGTAGGAAGATGGATACGTTGCCATGGGCAGTACATATGGGACCAGGTGACAAGGTCTATGAAGATGGGGGTATCTGGGGTTTCCCTGGAGTCACGGGGTGCTGTGAGGAAGATGAGCAGCATTTTTTCTAAGCACATCTTAAAAATACAGCAGCCCCATAACTCATAGGAATGACTGGAGTGGGGCAGTATTTATCCCACCACCATGGACTTTGGATGGAGATGCCAAAAGCTCTGTAAAGACAGAGGTGGAGCCTGGACACAGTTAAAATTTCACGCTGGTTTTCAGTAGTCTGAACAGTCTTTGTGCTTCTTTTGTTCTCAGACAAAACAGTGATGATCCCTTCTTTGTATCTGCCCAAAATTGTTCTAAATATCGCTAGTAGGAGCCCACTGTGATAAATGGGTGGTAAGAGAGTCTCACTCTAATTCCTGGTTTTGCTGGCTTTTCATTTTCTGTCACCATTAAATGTAACACAGAGTTAAATTTGCAATTTCTACCCCAGGTTTTTATCCTAACTTGCAATGAAAACTTTAATTTGACGTTTATTATAGACAAGCAAACCTACAAAAAAAGCTTCAAAGTGAAAGAACACTTTATTTTGGATATTCCCATTGCAATTAGTTCCAATTTTGAAAAACAAAAAAAAATAATCCCGATGAATCAAAATATTTTGATTTGATTTACTGAATTTCCCTGAAATTTTTCAGATCAGTTCAGTGTTACACACCTATTTCTCTTCAGTGATGTGTTCCTTGCTGGAGTTGTGGTAGCGCCAACTTGCTGTTTAAATAGGGATAACAGAATTCCAAAGTGCATATCCAAAAATATCCTGGAGTCCTGCAATGAGCCTGACACACCATGAATCAAAAGAACAAGGGAAATCCTTTTCCAGAGAGCCTAGCTGTAAAAGGAGAATAAATGTCCAGCTTACAATGTTTATGAGGTAGGGTTTAGTGTGTCATAAGTAAATTATGTTTAGCACTTTGTTGCATTGTTTTCAAGCAAAAAATTTAGAAAATTGAAATATTTGAGCCATGTTCCTATTTTTAATCAGTCTTATTCTGATCCAAAATATATATTGCATGTTGATTTTTAAAATAAACAAACAAACTTCAGCAAATGTAAATTTTCCCTTTGAGAAACTGTAAATTTTCCACCACGTATTTCCAATTCATCCCAATGGAAAGTGCCTGAATAGCTCAATAACACATAAAGAACCGAAGGCAAAGGAAAAGAAGTGAAGCCTGAACGCTATTTGGCCAAAACCCAGGATTAGGCTAGGATTATAAAGATGAGCGTGGAGTGATGCAAACCCTCATAAGTGGGGCCTAATGATTCACAAATGACATGAAATGCATAGGCTGAGTCATTTGTATCCTACATGCAGACAGCAAGGGATTTGGAAAGTGTAGGAGAAGAATTATTGGGCTAATAAGAAAAAGGGCCAAAATCAGTTCTGTTTTACTGAGCATAAATCTGGAGGAGCTGCGCAGGAGCTAGGCAAAGATCTCAGCCCTGGAGGTGACCTGGAGTGAAGACGGTCGAGTGCAGCCCCCGTGGCGGTGGTTGGGCTCTCACGGGGTGTGTGGGGTGGGGGATGGATGTTCTCATGCACACCGGGATGGAGATTGTTGGGTACCTTCCTGGGAAGCGAGCAGTGAATCAGTACAGAAGGTGGTTTAAAGGTAAAATCTCTTTTGAGACTGCCAGCGACTTTGGGAGCTTTTCATTGGGCTTTAAGGCATAGATGTATACATTTTGCCCCTAGAAAAATAGAGCTATACCATATCCGCATTGCAATGCAGAGGGATGAGGGGTAGGGACTAAAGACCATGCACAGGCACGGTTTTCTCTCTCTTTCTCTCCTTCTCTCCTGCTACAGAATTCTCCACATTTTTTATTTTAAATTAATTTTCTGAGACAGGAAGAAGATGTTGCCTTAGCTTTGTCCTTGCGGATAGCAGATATTTCCTTGATTGAAGAAACATTTTTATAGGCTAAATGTGCAGGTTAGAGTCATTTTTGACAGGTGAAATACTTAGCAGTGGCCCCCAGTCAATCTCTGCCCTTCTCCGCTCTGCATTCTTAAATGCACCCTCCTGATATCTCCATGCGTTCTCCTCCCCAGGGGGTTAGAGCTGCTCTGTCACCAGCTCACCTGCCAGAAGCCAGCGCTCCCAGCTCTGCAGTCCATCGTAAGTCATGAAACCCTGGGCAGGTAAAGGAGGACTTGGGGAAACTTCTTCAAAGCCACTGCCACCTGCCAATGGTCTCAAGAGCAAACATCACTGCCATGGGGTCCTCTCGGAGCCCTGTCCCCAAAACCCCTCTGAAACACAAAGGCAAAGCAGTTGTGATCTCTTCGCTTGTAGGCAAGGCACAGAAGCATGAAGATATTATTTACTGTGAATAAAACTTTGCTCCCTCACTAATAGTTGAGGGGTAAGAGGGACCCTGCTCTGAAGCAGCTTGTCCTGTGCCACAGAGAGAATCTGCTCTTGCGGGATGGAAGGTACAGGACAAGACCAGTGTGTCACCAATATAACATAACTGCCATGAAGCTGGAGCCCTTCAAACGACTTCAGGCAAGACAAGAAGATGTGACATCAGCCCTGTCACCTGCTTAGTCCGAGACAAATCAGGTGGAGGTAAGACCAAGGTCGTCATTTATCTTACCAAGGAAACGAATCTGAGCTACACAGACACCTCACCCTGCTCTGTCTTTCTGCCAGCCTTCGATAGGCAAATCTACCAGCACTAAAGCTGCTGTGTCGGTGGAGGAAGAACACCATTATCTTCTTATCGGGAGATAAGGTGACAACTACAAATACCTTGGCCTGAAAGCCTCCTCTGCTGCCACCACGGGTGAACATCAACGTGTTTCACAATCTGACTTAGGTGGAGAACAGAGGAGTTGAGGAGGTAAAACTCGCAGCTCTGCTCAGTTATGAACAGGACAGGAATTTCTTACATGAATACAACACTGGTGCAGCAAAACCATACAAACTTTTTTGTCTACTAGCACTTGTAATGTGATTGAAACAGGGAGTGAACAGGTCAGCAAGCAGCAGGCTCCTATGCCATAGATACATTAATCATTAATGGAGTATTGGTATTTAAAATTTCAAAATCTTCCTCTAAAATGCAAAATAATCTCCCCTGCCATGGATGGTTTGTTTCACCATGTAACACACTCATCCTCTGCTATAATCACAGCAGGTATAACTTCCGCAGGGACTTTTCAGTGTCAACATATTTTGGACTGTGATGTCTCTGAGACAGAATTTTCTTTTTTCTGTGTTTGTGTATCTCCAGGTAAGTTGAGGGGGCTTTTAGAAAAACCTTGTAATGACTAACTGCAGTCACTCCTCCATCCTTCCCTCTCCCTGGAGTATTCAACGTCCTTGTGCCTCTCCCAGACACGTTTGAAAAGAACAATTTTTCTTGTGACAAGTAAGGCGAGAAGTGCGAGTGTGTGTCTGACAGGTTCAGGGAGAAGCTCGCAATGAGGCAATTAGACAAGGAAAGTGCTGATTAGAAGCACCATCACCCATAGCAAGGAAAGAAACAAATTTTAAGTAGCAGAAGGAAAAGGGCGAGGTGGAGGAAAAAATAGAAAAAAAATAATAAAGCAGCAGGTTGTAATAAGAAGTTTGTGACTGACAAGGTCTGCTACCAGGCTCTAGGGCTGCTCAGACCTTCTGGGTCTGGAGGTCGTGGTTATGCTTGGAGGCAGGAGGCTGCCCTTGATGGGTTCCTCTGGCTTCACGGCTTCTCATTCCCACGCTGGGGTTGCCAGTCACCAGCTCCTAGGAGAGCTCCCCTCTGCCATCCAGACCAAAGAGGTTTCTGCAGCCCTGTCGGTCCCTCCCTCTGGCAGGAGCAGGGTGACTTCTCTGCCTGCTGGCTGCCGTGGTCCGAGCCCGAGCCAGCCAGCGACGCCCGGTTTTCTCACGGTGGAGATGCTCTTTGGAGGATCGTCAGAAAGTCAAGAAAGAAAGACACTTTATAAGACACTTTATGCAAATCTGCTCCACGTCTGTTTGACTGCCTTGGGTTGGGCGAAAGGAAACCTGTGGCCCTCCTGTCACCGCGGCCATCAGCTGCGCTGCAAGAGGTCGTCAAAGAGCAGAGATGAGCTCTGGAGAAAAGGCAGACTGCTGGGGCGTGAGACAGGGCTGCTCCAGACATGCTAATTTCAAGGAGGGTTTTTTAAAAGTATTCTTGCACACCCTGTGATTCATCCTGAGCTGATGAGGCAGGGAGGGAGGGAAGGAAATAACACAGCCCAAACCTTCACTGAAACACTCTTTTTAAAAATATTTATTCTGCACTTTTGTCTTTCTAGTAATTTTATGCAGCATCAACTAGCTATAACCTGAGCCTGATGTAACCCTTCCAGGGAAGGTACAAAGGGCTGTAGACCACCCAGATCAGAGATATATATTTAGCTGGGTCTGCCTCACGGAGTGGTGACAACAAGCAGTAGAATATTAACAACAACACAGTAATAATAACATTATACAATGCATTAATCTCTAGGACTGTCACTGCGCTGGAGAGTTTGGCTGCAGCAGATTTCAGCAGATGCTTGCTCCAGGCACAGGGATCCTCTGTTCTCCGTGTCAAGGGGGTGGCTGCGGTGTGGCCCTGGTGACCCATGATGGGGCATTAGGCGAAAGGCTCATGTGTACCATGTATAAAGCAAAACAGTATCTAACTTACTATTCATTGCACAGCTTTTCATCCTTTTGCTATGAAATGTTCCCAGCCACTTTTAACTACTTATGAAGAGTCGAAGGCGCTCTACCTGGGAGCTGACCATTAAGGGGGAATCGGGTGCTTACGGCAACACGCAGGCAGCAAACGGCAACACGTGACAGCTGGTTAAGGACGCGGAGTGAGAAAGTGCTCTGCCTCTTATGGAATTTAGGTGAACGGACTGTAATTACCCAAATATTTATGGGTTCTCTTTATTGTATGAGTCACTGAGGGCTTGTGAGGGGGCAGACAATTTCCATTTTGTTTAGGGCAGAAATATCCCTGGAGACCAGGCTGATCTATGGAGCTGCCATATCAAACCCTCCTAGGAAAAGAAAAAAAAAAAGATAATGCATTTATTAGTCAGCTCACATTGGACTACTCTGTGTAGAAAAGGAAAGAACTCAACTGAAAAATGCTTTTAAAAACACAATTCCATAAGCATCTGTCTCATTTCAAGTACGGCTGGGGCCTTTCTGTCTCCTGAAAGGGAAGGAGAGGGTGAATTCAAATGATCTGTAGCTCTGGAGGGGGGAAAAAGTCATTTCCAAATAGCAGAGCATCCCTGCAGACAGCGACCAGGCACAGATAACCTCCTCCAGGGAACCACGATTTTCCCAACGCTCAAGCCCTTCCCCAAATGACTTGCTCTGCCATCCCTCTGCACTCCCTGAGGCTGAGATCAAAACTGTGAGAAGTAACCAGAAGAGAAACAATCTTTTTTTTTGACATAAAGCAAATGGAGGAAGAGAGGGAAAGGAGAAGATGGTGAAGCGATGTTCGTCCCCATCACTCTCCTGTTTGTTGCATTTTAGCTACCAGCCACGTTCCCCATCACTGCCACAGTTTCTGCAGGGCTCCCCAACCCACATAACAGGTTTAGAATCATAGAATCCCAGAATGGTTTGGGTTCGAAGTGACCTTAAAGATCACCAAGTTCCAAGCCCCCGCCATGGGCTGGGACACCTCCCACTAGCCCAGGTTGCCCAAAGCCTCATCCAGCCTGGCCTTGAACCCCTCCAGGGATGGGGCATCCACAGCTTCTCTGGGCAACCTGGGCCACTGCTTCACCCCCTGCACAGGAAAACATTTCTTCCTGATATCTCATCCAAATCTCCCTCTTTCAGCTTGAAACCATTTGGGGAGCTGTGGTGGATCCCATCAGCAGCAGGCCATGGAGGAGGAAGGGCACAGGGGTGGAAATGTCCCTTCCCGTGCTGCTCTCTGCAGCCCCTGGCAGCATGCACTGAGATGCGCAGCCCTCCTGTGGACCCTGGGGCTGTGTCCTCTCCAGACCTCACGGCCCCTGTGTCTGTAAATCTGCGGAAAGGAAGGTCATGAAAGAAAAGAAGAGCCCCAGAGAAGGCAGGAGCAAGCATGGAAACCACCCTGAAAATTCCTCTTTGTCCTTTGGATCACCACAACAGCCTGGAGGCTTCATCCAAAATGGGGCTCCCAACAGCACCCGGAGAGGAACAGACCCTCCTCTGATCTGCTAGTGACGACAGCAGAGAAGGACAGACCCATCTCACAGAAGAGCTCTCTGGACATTGCTGAAGTTGTCCTTAGGCAAGTTCAAATGGAGAGCAGGAGCAGTCTGACCAGGAGTGCGACCAGAGCTCGGTGCAGGCTGTCTGCCTGCCTGGGAGCATCCCCACACCGCTGCTTTGATCAGTCACCGCTGCCACCCCCCCTTGGCCAGCACCGGGAAGGGTGGAAGAGCAGTGAATGGGACACGCCACCGTGCCAGCAGCACCCAGCAGGAGCGAGACGCGAGGCACTACGGGTCTGGTGCTGTTGAATCAGAGGATCAACATGAGAGGGAAATGGAGAATAAAGAGCAGTAAATGCGCTGGATTAGAGGAGCTGTTTTACATAGCCCTTCATTTAATCCTTTGCTTTCCTTTCATTGTTTAATTGGTTTAGCTCTTGTACTTTTAATGCTGCAGGCAGAGAGAGCCAACCTCCTCCTTCCCTTCCCTTTTCCTGCTTGCCCCGTCCTCTCTTTGCATCTCACGGTCTAATCCCATTTCTCTCTTTCTCTCTCCATTTCTGGCCCTAGCCCTTGTTCTCATTCTCTCCTCCAGCTTCTTTCTCTCTCTCTCTCCAGGCCCCATATTACTCAAGCAGCTTTTGTTAGTGCTGTCAACTGCATCAGCGTCTAAGTGAAATTGTACTGTAAGTGAAGTTAAAAGTATTTCTATGGTGGGATATTTAATCATTTGAATCCTTGATAGGAGCAGCTCTTTTTATTTTCACTAGCTATAAATCCAGGCTCTATCTAATCTCTGATCTCGACGAGGAGAGAATTAACCAACGGAGTGTGTGACTGGAAAGGAGAAGGCTGGAGAGAGGGGACCACTTTATCTGAGTGTGGAGGGGAGCAGCATAGGAATAAGGCAAGGAGCTGTTCCCAGCTCCCTGACATTCTTCTCATTCCCCAAGTCTAGCTTTGTTCCCTCTCCCCAGACACTCCGGGAGATTGAAAATGCCATTTTACATTTGCAGTTCTTTCTTTTCCCCCTTCAGCGATTAACCCAGCCTGTGATGGTGGGGAGGAGACCTCAGAGCCCGGAATCTGAGTCCACCTCCAGCTTGTGCTGGGCTGATTGAACTGACTCTGGGCATGGATGGTAGCTGTGGGCTAAACCCTACCTGAAGGGAACCTGTGCCAAGTTTGAGATCTCAACATGACCCTTCCTGTGATCTGCTACCAGAGCAGGCTATGCAAATGCAGCCAGGAATTATTCCTCTTCGCCTCTTCATCTGTGTCTGCTTAGAGCAGGTCAGAGCCCTGACACAGTGTCATTTCTCCAAACCACAGTGCCAAGTGCCTGTCTTCAGACACGTTGTCAGGATCCCTCTTCTCACCTACTACATCCTACCGCTATAATTTAAGTCTTTTTTTTGATGTAACATGCTTGATGAAGGTATCAGAGGCATGTCTAAGCATCTTTCCTTCTTTAGCCTCTTGTTTCACCTCCAGGTACATGGGATGTAGACAAACCCACAGCTTGTTCACTTCTCCATCATAGCGTTGCTTGTACCCTGTCTGCTCAGCAGTAGTGAAGTTTAGCAGCAGGATTGCACAGAGATCTGGTAGAACAAAATATTTCCTTCTACATAGGGCTGAGATCGGGCCACCAAGGAAAGGTAGCAGCCAACAGTGTAGATCAAGGCAGGGATGAAACACTGGAGAAAAGGGTAGGAAGCCTGTATCGGTTATCCACATGTTACTTAAGTCTTGCCAATATTTTAACCTCTTCTTAAACCCCACAGAGCTCTATGCAGAGAAGGG
This sequence comes from Pterocles gutturalis, assembly GCF_000699245.1. Taxonomy (NCBI): domain Eukaryota; kingdom Metazoa; phylum Chordata; class Aves; order Pterocliformes; family Pteroclidae; genus Pterocles; species Pterocles gutturalis. The sequence goes on from NW_010123091.1 coordinate 58,840, forward strand.
CAGTCTGATCACACAGAGCATATTGGCATCAATGTTTACCTCCAGCATTTGTCTGAAGGATGAAAAGTGCTACAGGCACTCAACATCTTGGATGCAGTTCCTTGCAAGAAACAGCCAGGCTACCCTTTCCTCTCCCCTCTCTCACTTGCAATTCACCAGCCCTTCTATTTTATTTCTGTGCCCTGCTTGTTTGCAAAGTCATTGCAGGAAATAGGACTTGCCAAAGAAATACAGCAACTCTCACGACTTGAGGGTTAGGTACCCCCCCTCCTCACTTAAAGAGGTGCTGGGAGTCACGCGTGCTGCTGGGCAGTGCTCTGCAAAAGTGGACAATCGGTCACTGTCACCGAGCGGTGGGGGAGGAAGCGAGGGGGATGCCGAGCTTGCACACAGTTCTTGTTGCACAGAGAGATTCACACAGCTGTTCTGCTCCCAGTGTAAATACGGACAGCCCCATTCATCACCGGCCTTACTTCCTCAGCACACGTCCAGGGGAGAGGGATGATTTAGTGCCTGCAACAGGAACAAGCGCTATGTTTCTCTAAAATAGCAGCAGTTAAAAAGTGGGAATGTTTTGCGTGTGTGTTTTGTGATTCTGGGGAGAAGGAGGGAGGCAGTGTCGGAAGCTGTGAGCTGCAGAAGAGGTGAGGCCCTGCAGGGAATCATTGCCCTGCTCTGGTTTGCTCCTCTCATACCCTGTTCCCAGGGATCTGCATGACAGCAGCGCTGGGGATCTTTGCTCAGGAGCAGGGCTGCCCCAGGCTGCTGGCAATCTGTATGACAGGTGAGACGGAACAGGAGAACCTGATGGATGAAGTGGAAGGAAAAAGAGGAACCAGCATGGATGGAGTTGATTGACATGCATGGAAGGAGCGAGTGACAACGGTCCCCTGAAATGAGCTGTGTGAACAATGGTAGGCACCTCCACCGGGAGCCTTGCAGACCTGCCCACAGTTTCCCTCCCAGTGAAACACCATTGGGCTCCACCTCAGCCTTCCCTGAGCCAAGGGGGGTCGTTTTCATGACAGCAGAGATGTCACCATCCTGAGAGATGGAATATGGAACCTGGGCTGCCAGGGAGGAGCTGGGGTCTGGGGTGCTGGCTGCAGAGGTGTTGGGAGATCAGGGCTGGGCAGAGCTGCAGAGGTATCAGGGAGGGTGGAAACCTTCTCCTGCACGATGGACAAGCACCACCCGAGGATCAGTCACCATGCTTATTGAACTGAGGGAGCAAAGTTGTGTCCTCTGAGCACCAAAAAGCTGGAAATGCTGGAGGTCTGAGTCCACTGGACACGATGGACAAGCACCACCCAAGGATCTGTCACCATGCTTATTGAGTTGTGTCCTCTGAGCACCGAAAATCTGGAAATGCTGGAGGTCTGAGTCCACTGGGTGCAATGAATAGAAACTGAGGAAGACTCCCCCATCACCAAGCTGCTCCTACCCCTTGTCATATCCCCAGAGGGTGAATCTGCTCTCCTTTGGTGGATGCAGCCTCCCATCCATGCCCTGCACCTGCGGACAGCAGATGGAGGGACTGGGAAAGGGGCAGCCCTTATCTTTCCCCCCAGCAGCCCAGCTTTGCTCCTGCCACACTTGGTCAGCTGTGCCGTGGCTCACCGTCCCTGCCGGTGCCTGGCTTTGTCTTTTGTCCATCTTGCAGACATGCTTCCATTCTGCGTGTGTGGTTTGCTCAGTCTGTGCTAATTACGCCCTTGACATATGCAGTAGAACGGCTTGTGTCTATAACGGCATAGAGGTGAAGGAGGTTAATTAACTCGGAGGAAGGAAGCTGAGTGTCCCTAAATAACACCCCCTTCCATATGCATTAGTTTTGAAGCCTGAAGACACTGTTTAACCAAACACAGCCCACGACTTTCTAACTTTCTTCTTTCCTGCCTTTCCTCCCCGTATTACCAGTGCTGCCTGGGATGGATGGCACTGAAGCTAACGAAAAGCCTGGCAGAAACAATGGCCTCTCCAGAGAAGATAGCACCTCATCTACAAGGTGATCAGCCCTTTCCCAGGGGGTGTAGCAGGATGCTCCAGTGACACATTTTCCTGGCTGCTCCAGCTGGGAGCGATCCTCGCTGCACCCACTGCTCTGGGATTTGCTGTACAAAACACCCATCTGTCACCCTCAGCCTGCTGGGTGCCTCCTCTCCAGTGCTCCCAGACTGCATCACCATCCCCTGCTGCTGTCCCTCACTTGCACGTGCCACAGATGCAAAACTCCCAGATCTGCCTGTGACCTGCTGGCGAGGAGTAAGACCCTCGCTGCATGCAACCGCCACGCAGAGCTGCTGCCCTTCCCAGCCCCAGCGCTCCGCAGGGAGACCTGCCTCCGAGCTGCGCTTGGTGCACGGGGTTTTCTAAATATGCAATACTTCGGGGATTCCTACAGTCAAATGGGACCTGATAGGATACCAACAATGTCAGCTGCAGCTAACAGACACCACTTCTGCCCCATAGTGTGACCACATGCACAAATATAATCTGGACGTGCCTGGGTCAAACCACACACGTGTTTCTTGGAGAATAAATTTGAGCAGCAGTATGGCCTGGCAGAGGATGGCAGCTGCTTGGCAATCAGGCCCCTGACTTCTGTTTTCTGTTAACACACAACCTTGAAAGACTCGCTGTCCTCCTTCCTCCTCACCCCCCACCCCGCCCCCCAACACTTCATCTATTACTGTTGTAAATCCTTTGCAGCAAGCCCGCTGCCTCCGTGTTTGCACAGCACCTTGTACGGTGGGTCTTACAGGTGCTGCTGGAATATAAACAGCAATACAGCTTTAATTATAAACCCTGCCGGGAGATGGACAGCACAAGTCTACAGGTTTGTGTCTCAATCAAGAGACTCCGCAGGGGCCACCTTCTCGGTGCAGCCCCGTTTCAGTGTCTGTTGGGCAGCTGGTAAGAGAGGCTAGTTATGCTCCTTTCTTTCCACTCTCAATAATTATAGGTCTCCCAGGAAAACTGGCCTTAGAGTGGAAATTTTATAAAGGTTTTAAAAGATTTTATTAGAAAGGATTTGGTTCCTGTGCAATTATTGGTTTAACAAGGCACTTTGCTCACCTTCTGCATGAGAACCGTTATTGATCACAGTGCAAAAGGAACCCAGCAAAAATTCATGTAGAGAGCAGCACACTGCCTCTGTATCTGTATATAATAGGTACACCAGCATATATTTATATGTAGTCACTGAAAAGGTCCTGAATGTGTTCACAGATGTGTCTAGCTCTATCTATGCATTTGTACACACAGCCCATGGGTGGAAGAAGCCCATAGGTATTGGTTATATAGGTGTGTCTGTCCTGTTGGAGTGTATTCATCTTATTCACTGATGGCAATTGAGTAACATGGTCTGAGAGTTTGGGGATCAAGTGTGCCTGCAGACACCAGACAGGTCTTACCTCAAAAAACAAGTATCAGCTGCTTTGTGTCCTGTTTACAGTTTGGGCCATGTCACCCCAGGAAGGCTCGAGTGACACAGTTTGGTGTCAGGGCTGGAGTCCTACAGACAGAGAAGCTTGAGTTTGGGGCTCAAGAGGCTGTTATTAGCCCAGAGGCAGGGAGAGCAGAGCTGTAAATATTCAGAGGGTGAGTACTTGACATCTTCCAATGACAAGTGACACGTACAGAAGTTATTATTGTTTCTTTTCATTTGCAAATTTTGCTGCTGCTGCTTGTGATCTGGAATTTGATCAGAAAGGATTCTGGACCAAGGGTTTGTTTCACGCCATCAGGATTTTGAAAATTACTTTAAACATCTGACACCTTTCCAAACCCCACCTCATCCTAGATGTAAAATCCTGCTCCCATTTCCTGACCAGAGCTAGCCCTTTGTATGTCTTTCCCACCCAGTAAGTGCCTGGTACTCCCCGCACGGTATCTTTCCCCTCTGGATGGCAGCCTGGTACAAGCAGCCCATCTCAAAGGCTCTGACTCATGGCTGTGCCAAGCACCTGCGTGGTAAGGGCAGGAGGGAAAAAAGCAACTTAGGAAGGAAAAGATAAAAATCTCAGCTGCTTGCTGATACCAAACCAGCTCCATTTGCAAAACAGCAGGGCTGGTCCAGGCAGACTATCTAAGCACTATGTCCCTTCTCACATGAAAACTGGAGTAATGGGATGATGGAAGGAGCAAAATGCTGTTAAACACGCTGTCTGCCAAACCCTCACTGTCCCTTGCCCACTGCTGGGATGTGCTCACACAGAGTGGGGAGGGAAGGCTGTAGCCTCCTCCTCTCCCCAGGTTTATCTCTCTTTCCACTTATCCCCAGGAGTTACCCCGCTCCCAGCTCAGGAGGCACAGGCTGGTTCATTTTGCAGCTCCCCAGCTCTGCTGCAGTCCAAAGACTGGACAAAAGAACACGAAATGTAGAGAAATCTCAGCAAATACAGAGAAAAACACAACGGAGAACAACAAGCTGAAGTTGCTGATGCCCTGAGACACAGACAGACTCTTGAGGTATGATTAACTTAAAGGCTTGCTGCCTTGGGCTTGAATACACACTGATAGGATTGCCTGAGTCCAGGGTTTCCCTGTGCCAGCATCACGAAACTGGATCACCCAGGCTGTCCCTGCTGTGTTGATTCACAGTCAGCTCCTGCCTCTCGTTAAGTTGTAATTTGGAGGTTTCCTGGTGTGCACGTACCTCATGAGGTCCACAGGGAACCCATCGCACCCCAGTAACCACAGGGACCTTTGACAGGCAACAGGTTTGGTTTCGACCAGCTGGGGACAAGCTGATAGGAAGGTTTTTCATTCCCATTTTCACCAAGACAAGATTTCCCCTTGGGTGGCTCTGGGTCTCTGTTTTGCTCTATGGCAATTAGTCAGGACATACAGGCACCCTTGACATTTTTTTTTAGCAGTGCGGGAGACCTTTCAAATTCCTGGCACTGCTAAACTTGGCTGTACAGACCCAGCAACACATCCTGAGAAATGGGGACAGAGGCGGCACTTTGCACAGCACATCCATTCCCATCCCCTTGCGTGGCAGTGGGGTTTTTTTCTTTTTCCCTGTGTGTCTTTCCCTTGCTATGCTCACACACCTCTCCTGCAGCAAATGACTCAGTCTGTTTACAGAGAAGGAAAGCTAATAGAAACCAGGCAGAATTCGAGCCTCTCTGGGACTGCTTTACACACTGACAAAATCATTCTTTCCTCCCCACGTTAAATATTCATGGCACTCAGATTTTTAGATACAAAGGTACATTTTGTTTCTAAATGTGTTGATCCAGAATAGGCTTCTCAGCACTAGAGTTTTCTTTTCCACCTGCTTTCAGAGGGAAAAAAAAAAAAAAAAAAAAAAAAAAGAAGGGTGTGTGCCCCGAAAATAATGCAGTCTGACTTCATTTCGATCATGTCTCTTTTGGGGGTTGTTTTGATCTGGGAGCAATTTTGCCATGATATTTATGGCCTGAACTGCTATTTGTACAATGTTAGGCTTTTGTGTACACGTGAGTGCGTGTCCCTTGTACAAATAACACGTCAACATCTCCATGCTTCCCAGCCTGTAGCTAAGCCCATAAAACAAGATGCTTTAACAAAAGCCCCATATATTACTGCCATGCTGAATATTTGTAATTTTGAGACAATATTTACATAGAGCGTTAAGGCTAAGCTCCTGGGCCCCCTGACAGATCACAGGCAGCTGAAAGCACAATGCGCGTGCTGCAGTTTAGTACTAAGCAGGGAAAGAAAAAAAAAAAAGCCAAAAATACAAGCAAGATAAAAGAGAACAGGCTTATGTATTAACAGACACATAAAGCAAACAGCAGAGAGAGAATCAAGTGAAAAATCGTATTGTACAAAGCAGTGATGGAAGAGATCTGGATTTGGACTGGAGCTTCCAGAGAGGGGTTTGGAAGTGGGGCATCACCTGTGCCCACCTATCGCAAGCTAAAAGCTACATTTTTCAAAGACCTCAAATCCAGAGTTGAGATATGATCAGTTCTTCTCTCATGAAAATGTCAACAAAAATAATAAAAAAACCCAGATATTTGGTTTTCTGCTCAGATTTTTTGTTGATTTTTTTCTTGTTGTGCAAAAGCCCAGCGATGTTACAAGTTCACGTTGGTTTCATTCTCTGGAATTGATCTGTGCAGACACAGTGGACAAACTAAGATATTGCAAAAACCTGGAAAAAATGTGCATCATTCCCCTTCTCTTTTTAAAGAAGAAAGCTGTGTGGCAGCATAGCTGTGGCTTAGGAGAGGTGGCTGCACCGCAGTGGTGTGTGCCACATGCCGGGCTGCTTGTGCTCTGTCTCACCCACCCCTCCAATGCTTTGCGTGTGCAGGAAGAATGTGCCATGAAGGCTGTGAGATAATTTCCTGTGTCAGCCTTATTTCCTTGCCTCTCCCTGGTGTGTCTCCTTCAGTGGGAGCTGAGCAGGGGAGCTGGCTCCCAGCCAAGGAAGGGCGGTTACTGCAGGGGCAGTGCCAGGATGCTGGGGTGTCATAGCTCATTGATCCACCTTACGCTCTTGTGCACGGATAGTGAGATGCTGTGGATGCCCCATCCCTGGAGGGGTTCAAGGCCAGGCTGGATGAGGCTTTGAGCAACCTGGGCTAGTGGGAGGTGTCCCTGCCCATGGCAGGGGGTGGAATGAGATGATCTTTAAGGTCCCTTCCAACCCAAACCATTCTGGGATTCTGTGGTTCTATGATTCTATGCTCACATGATGATCAAGAAGCCTCCTGAGATCTTAAAATAAACCACCAGTGAGCTCAGTTTCTTTCAAGCACATGCTGCAGCTAATCACCAAGCCATTTATGCAATGAGTTGGACCAGAGGGTCCCTCCTCAGCCACCCAGAGCTGCGTCATGCTACTCCCAAATCACAGCTCTCCACTAAATGTCCCTTACCGTTTCAAGGCTTTGTCCCTTCCGCTAACTCTCTTGCTTTATTTTGGGCCAATTTACGGTTTTTTGTGGCATTATTTCAGTGCTATCTGACACAAATAGTCCACATTCAATAGCTGAAGCCAGGAATTAGGATGTGGCTTTAGGGTCTGGAAACAGAAATGAGGAGGGAACGGGTGTTAGCCTGAGCACCTTCAGAACCAGGTTAGCCAGGAGCTGGGTCTGAGCAAAATGTTTAAATAGGGGTCATTTGGTGGTAGCAGAGTCTCAAATTATCCACTGTCCATTAGGAAAGATCCACCAAACGGCAGTGCCAGATCAGCTGGGTATAAAAGGTCGTCATGATCCACACCACAGAAACCACAATCAAATTAACACTAATTGGAAATTACAGCTGAGAGACCAAAGGCTGAATGGGCCATGAAGACTGAACTCCATGTTCTCCTCAGGGCCCTCAAGTCAGTACTAAAATCACTTGCGTTAAAAACAGAATAACTATTCTCTCCAAGTTCTTACATATTTTAAAATCTGTGATTCAGTCACATCACACTCCCATGCAGGAACAGTGTTTCATCAATATTATGCATTTGCAGCGTGGTGGAAAGCCCCAGACTGAAGTCTTATTGAAGTAGACGCTGTACAAAGTCATGATTTCTTTCAAAATGAGCTCACAACCCACACGTACTACCAATTGTACCGCACATTAGCAACGGGCTTTTTTTTATGGTTTCCATCAAATGAGGTTTAAAGCAAAATGTCCCCAACGTCCAAGGCTACAAAATTAGTTCCCCAGCTTCCAGTATGTGTCTGACCTCCTCTTCATAGTCCCCAAGCTTATAAAAGGAGGATATGACCCCTATTAAAGAGAGACCATTCCAGAGACAAAAGACTTCTGAGGACAGAGCTATTTGATTTAAGCTGATCTCCTGCTCAATACAGTCCACACCGTTTTACTGGGTTATTTATTGGCAGTAAACCATCACCTGGTGTTTGAGGCAAACCTTTCATGAGGCTTTAAGTCCTGGTGTGATTTCCACCTACGTATACCCTTGTTGAAAGCCCCATTGAATATTTTCCTTCAGTGGGCTGCCATCACTGGCAAAAAAGTGAATCTTATTTCTAGTTTGACTTTCTCTTCTAACCCTTCATTCTTTGTGTACCTTTTCCTGAGACAACAAGGAGGCTGGCCAGTTAGCAGTCTGGGTTTACTCCCTATGACTGTGCTCACGTGCCAAAATTTACAGTTTCACTTTCTTCACTTTTCAGATCTGTCCTGTAGGAGACTGTATCCCCTCTAACGTGCACAGCTTCCATGGCCCTCATCCCAGACTATCTTGTCAACACTTTCCCTAATGCTAGCTCATCTCAAACCTCGGGAGATGTTTCCAGTCCCGTTTCCTTTCTTCCTTGCCCTGATGAAAGGTTGATTCTGCAATAGCACCACACTCATGCTTCTTCTGAATACTTGGCTAGTGTTCTCATGTCCTGGGAACTGCCTTTATATACTAATGTCAGAGCTGCTAAGCTGCAAGTTACTCCCATGAACGTCATTGATGGGTCCATTTCCAGAGGGAAAAGCAGTAGATCTATTCTAACTTACAGAGATAGCAGTGAAACTGGCTTCTGGATGAGGAAGGTTTCACCGAAGTGGTAGCAGAGACAAAATGAACTCATTACTGCTTTCACCCAGTGCCAGGTATTAAAAGAATTTAACTGTTTTAGTGCAATTGGCCTTTTTTGTTATGTATACGGGCTTCATGATGGACGAGTCGTTAAAAAATAAATACAGAAGTAATGATGGTAGCAATCACAGAAAGCAATTTTCAGGTATAATAAAGAGTCTCCTGGATGTGTACAGCCTGTGCTACACTATTGATTTCTTCCTTTCTTTATTGCACTTCACTCCTCTCAGCTCACCGAAGACCCAACCCTCGTGCTGCCTCGCCTGCCAGCCAACATCTCTGACAAGCTGCCATGAATTATTAACAGCCAGGAGCCCTTTAATTGGATGAGCTGCAATTAATAATTCATCGGAGGTGCTTGCAGAGAGAAGGAGGGAGGGAAAGTGGGGGGGATGCTGTTGCTGAGAATTGGGCCCACAGTATGGGAGCAAGTAGGATCCTGAGATGTTCCAGCTGGGGCCCCCAGATGATTGCTGTGTGCCTGGCTGCAGGAGGAATGAGGAGCAGCTAGCAGAGAACTGCCCAGTAGAATGAGAGAGGCTTTTGGAAGTGTGACCCGCTAATTGAAGATGGTGTTACCAGCACGTCAAATCCATGGCACCATGCCTAGAGCTTGCAACATGAGGAGCCCATGGTAGGCTACAGAGCTCAGCAATGAGCCTGTGTCCCACCTGTATCCCCAGTGCTCTTTGAAACAGCCCCAGCATCTCATCCCAGTTGTGATTTCCCTCCCGTGAATGATCCAGAAACAGAGAGGGGTGGGCATGTGGGAGAGAAGCTGCTGTGCTCATACCACCAGATCGCTGCTTTTAGGGCTCCAACAACAAATTAATACTACTCTGCCATGCACAGTCTTGCTGGCTTCCAGCTGACAGGCAAAGCCACAGACCATTATTGTTAATTAATATTTACATTACAGTTGTGCCTGGAGGGCTCAATTCAGGTCTCTAACGTGTGACGCATCCTACAAACATATTGAGGATCAGGTCCCCTCTAGTGCTCCTCAGTACACAAACATATACAAAGACACGTTCCTCTGCCTAGAAATAGCCTTTTTCTGTTGCTTTTCATAACCTGTTTTTTTATGGCTTCAGTAAAGAAGCCTGGATGGCTATTAAAAAAAATGAAGAAAAGAAAATAGGAAAAACAAAGCAAGATTTAGTGCTTGTAGAAGTAGCAGGAGCAACAATTTCATACCTATTTCTTTGCTGTGGCCCTAACGTGTGGATAAAAGAGGCACAACAGTCCTGGCATACAAAGAGCACTAACATATTTGAGACATGGACAAGTTATTGGGTCATTTAGCCTGTCTCCTTCCACACTCTCCATCACTGAATCTCCAGTGATTGGTCCCTGGCCTGACCCCAGAAGCAGAAAGTGCGTGACTGAAGCCTGTCTTCCAGAACCACATCCCACGCCTTCATGATTTCAATATGCCAAAAAACTGGGAAGCCTGCTGCATCATTTGTGGAGAATGAGACTCTCTGCTCTCTAGGACTTGTTAGCAGGCTGTGCACGGCTCAATAGGGAGACGTGATTTTTAGAAAAGCACACACAGAAATTTGTCCCAGTTTTCCCAGGTCGTTGAAGTTATAGGGGTAATCAGCATCAACAGTGACCAGAGACACTTTTGCACCATCTCTGCCCAGTGCTTTTCCTCTCTGTGTCAATTTTCTCTCCAAGAATCAACTTGGGACTTCTGTCCTCAGTCTTCGCCACGCCATTATTGCTTCGTCCAATCTGTGCATCTTCCCCATACTCTCTTGTGTCTTTAATTAACCTATATCGTACCTCCAAGCACAGGCTTGAAGCCAGAGTAATAAGTAATTTGCATAGTCTTGTGAGTAGAGGTATGCTCTAAATCTCAAACCTCCTTCTCCTCCCGGACTCCTCAGTGAAACAGAGGTGCTCGTGGCAACATCTGCATCCTGGCTCAGCTGCTCCATTAGCAAGCTGGGCAGGTGGGGCCGGGCTCTCCCCTCTCCCATCTGCTATGGGGATGTAACAAGGCTTTGATTCACTGAAGGGGTCCTTCTTCAACGAAAGGTTCGTACGTCTACCAGGAGCCTTAAAGGTAAACAGGGCCTTAAATCCTTTTCTGAACTAAATGTAAACACATGCATGGCCCTGCCAGGCTTGAAGGATCAGGTCTGGCAGAGAGGTTCAAGGGACATTGGTTCTTATCTGTCCCGAACGGGCTAAGTAATAATCCAGCTCTTATTTTATAAGCTGCTCCCAAGGGTAGGCCACCCTACATGATGTGAATAGGAGACATGAGAAACACCTTGCTTTTGCCTTGCCTCTGATTTTCCTGTTCCTTCAGGTATCATGGCATCAAAAAACATTCTAATTTTAATTATTTTAGAATCACTAACCATACAGATTAACAGATTTAGTTGGAAGATATCCACAATCTTTAGAGTTTCCCAATTCCATGATTTTTTGGGTATTTAATCCCACAAACTCTACTGTGTGGAAACCTGCCTGGAGATTGGGGTTTTTTTTAATGAAAGAATTTAATCTCCCTCTGTCTCAGTTTCCCCAATTGTTCAAGTGCCATAAGAAAGCCAGCTCCCATCTTCACAGTGGGAGCTGGAGTCTTAATGAAGAGGTTCCACAGCCTGCAAATGAGAGCTGCTATACGGCCACTTGGAGTCTTAATGTTTTTATAGGAGAACCACGGGGACCCATTCAGAACGGAGTATCGTCTTTAAGAGAGAGATGTGGGCTCTCTTTGCTTCTGCAGGTTAGCAGCTGACCTTTTAATGCTACATCTCCAAAGTCTGATACAGTGCAAATGTGTTGATCATTTAATACGGTAAACGCAGAAAGAGTTTGGTAGAAAATGGTGTTCTTATAGCTGTGATCCAGTGTTTATTTCCCCTGTTTGACTACCTCCTTCTCCTTTTTGCAGTAAGCAGGCTCAGGCTATGCAAGGCTGGCTTAAGGATTCCCCTGAGCTAAAAGTGTGGCCACACAAACACTTCTTCCAGTATAAACGCTAATTAAAAAATTCTTGCCTCTGGCTGCCCTTGTGTTGCAGCTCTTCACCCCCTCACCTCTGCATTTATCTGGGGGTTATGCTGCAAACCACATCACAGAAACGATCCGTGTTTAAAAAACACCAAACACCTGCCACTCATATCCTGCTTGATCACTCCAGTCAAGGCACCCTTTTTCAAAAGGACACTGCCAATGCACAGCACGGATCTAAACACCGTCACATTCTGCACTTGTCCAGCACCCTGCTCACCCCCTGCTCTGCTCCTGGTAGGGAAATCTGCTCAGACAAACCAGATCTTCTTGATATGTTTGTGTGCAGAAAAGGAGCATGACTCCAGAAGTAAATTACAGGCAGCTCATGGAAAAAGATGATCCTACAGGCATCTGGAAATGAACAGCAGGAGATGAGTGCCCCAGGAGTGCCGCTGCTCCATGGGGTGATATGTTTTCTATTACACAGACTTCTTTCACGGACATTTTCCCATCTGTAAAGAGTGTTGATGTTACTCAATAGCTCATGGCTATGAGGGGTGAACTGGGAGACAAAAGATGGAGTTTTCCTCTGTGTGACAGTGTGCAGGACCTATTCCTGCTATCACAAGATATGAACTATAATGAATGGGTCTAGCACGGCTGATCCATCACTGGACAGTGTGACACTGGCTCTGGGGCAGCAGTCGCTCTAACACAGGTGAGCTTGAGTGGCTCTAGGCTCAGTTGCTGCCTGTCAGGACAGACCTCATCAGTTATCTTTAGCTTATGAATGGGATCTCCAGTACTGGCTGAAGAAGATAAGGCAAATTGTCCTTGAGACAAAAGCTGTGGTCCATGAATTGCAAGTTCAAGGGGACAGACCTGAAGCACAGACTTGCACAAGTCTGCCCTTTTTGTAAGCAGACCAAACTCTGAGCTCAAACTGCCCTTAAATCACATCAGTTCTTGCAGCAGATTATTCTAGGAACCGTCTGGATTCTCCTCTCTACAGAGCACCAGTTCCTGGAGCAAGATGCTGTTGAGATGGATGAACGGAAGATCAACTTGTCCTCAAAACAGACCTTGCAGTCACTTCTACAAATAAACCCATGAACTCAAGATGAACAAGTCACTCAGTACCAAAGGGGATGGTGCTCCCTATCACAAACCTCCTCTCGTTTGTAATGCCCATAGTCCATCTGTGCTCCATTGCAACTCGAACTGTTTAAGCAGGGCGTGAAGAAAGCTGCAGCAGTTAGCAGACAGAGAGAGAGAGAGAGACAGAGTGCAAAACCTTCCAGACAGATCCCTTTCCCTTTCAGAAACTGTAGACACCAGTAGAGCAATGGGACCACGGGAGAGATCTCCCACCCCATCGTAAAGAACAGCAAGAAACAGAGACTAGAGATGACACAGTGCTCACCTAAGCAGCTTGAACCGAGCTAACAAATCCCTTAAGAAAAATCATTTTTCTCAGCTCTCATTTAGATGTCCCACTATCAAAGGTCCAACTAGCTTGGTTCTCATCCCAGGAGACCACTTTCAAGGGGAAGTGATCCCAAAACACTCGCTGGAAATGGGGTGGGAATTACACATCTGCATGCATATGAGGAAGATGTTCCAACAGCTCATTGTAATGCTGAAAATGGAAAAGAAAAAAAAAAAATGAAAAATAATTCTATCCAGTAAAGCTTCTGCAGCAGGAACAGAGTTCATTTCTCTCCAGCCCTGGGGAATGAAATGTATTCAGCTCACACAGGCCACTTCAGCATCTTTTTTTGTTTGTTTTTTTTTTTATCTTTCCAATGTAGGAGAACAAATTTAACAATGAGATTCCGTTTCTGTTTCCTACATGTGGAATAATTAAATTTGCATCTCAGTCTGTAGTTGGATCTGCTGTTTGAAGAAGAATGTATCAATTGGACATGAGCCCAATAAGTTCTGCTCTGCAAATAAGGCAGTTTGCAAAAAAACAAGGCATAATCTCTCACCCAGGCAATAATCACAGGAAGATCATCCCTCACTGACAGCTCTCCTCAGGGCTTGATTCATATTCTTGCTGGTGAAAGAGCATGAGGGAAGGGGTTTAAGGGGAGCAAACTTTTGGCATCTCCTTGTGGCAACCTTCATCAGAAAAGATGTAGGTTCTGGATATAGGACCGAATGTTACTGCTGCAGTGATCAGTGGCAGAGCTCTCCGATTTTCTGCAGGCAGGTTTCACAACAAGAAATTTTACACTTGCTGACTTAAGACCTTTCCAAAGCCCGCTGAAACCATGGGAAACAATTCTGATAACTTTGATCGGCTTTGTGTGAGGCCAGCGGAGATGGATTTTCAGTGAAAACACAGGTTTTGTTTTTAGGGGTTATGTTACGTGCAACAGGACTAGGTGCTCAGCGCTCCACTTGCTGAATCTTTCAGAAAAATCAATCCAGCCAGCTTCAGTGGACTGGATGGATATCCCTCAACTTCCCTGATCATCAAGTCTGTTCAGACAGCTTTCAAGAAACAGATTCCCTATCACTTCCTTCCTTGCCCTTAAGTCATGCATTTCCTTTGCCTTCTCCACATCAGGCATCTTCACTCTGGTATTCCCTGCCTGTGAATTTTACTTCAACCGTTTTCAGAAACTGATGCCTCTTTTGAACTCCATCCACCACTCTTATGTACAGAAGGAGGGTAAGAAAACATGCCAGGCACAAGGAACAGAATACGGAAACTGTTGAAAAAATTTTGGATCTGGCATGGCTGGAAATGAATAGGAGTTTAATTCAATCAATCAGAGTCAAACTGCACCTGCCCCAGTTCATCTAAAACTCTTCAGATTAAGTACCTTATTCTAAGTGGAAATTAATTGAGTTTGTCTAAATGGTTCCTACTGCATTAAACACACTCTGGGTCAGGAAAAGAGCAGAAATAAAGACAATAACAATTTTTTATAATTGAAAGGCTTTTAGTGGAGCTGGCTGAAGCTTTTGATTTTTCTCTCTCTAATGCCCCTTCCATATAAGCCTCCTGTTGAAGGCTGGAAAAAGGTTTAATTTGGTTGTCCCAGGGGAGACTCAAACATACAGCCACAGTGGTGTCCCGGTGCGCCGCATTTCAGGCAGCCCAGCACACTCCCTTATGTGCCTGTCAAGTGTCACTCTCTAAGGGTAGAAGTACGTGTTTGTCCAAACAGAGCCACGCCAAATGAAAGGATAATGATCTTCCAACCCACCCCACCTTGCTGGTCATGAACCCTATGGGAGGTCCTTCAGACCAGACAGCTCAGTTGCTTATCGGATCATCTCTATCTGTTTTCAAGATGGCAAGAATCTTCTCTCTAACTCTTTAATTAAAGTTAGCTCAGCTGCCAAGTAGCTGGGCTCAGTGAACCCCATTGGGTGGACAGCAGCAGGCAGCCAGGACAATCACCCTTCCCATGGCACAGCTGGAGCCCTAAAAAGCCACATCAGTGTGCTTGGATGGAAACACACATGGGTCCCGAGCTGAGATGGTGAGGAGATTTATTGTCTGATACATGGGAAAGGAGAGAAGGTATAGAGAAGGGACCCTCTCTGATGAAAGGACCTTGAGGTTGCACAAGATCTCTGCTAGATGTCTGTTGGAAGTGCCACCAAGGCTACCTGTGGGTATATGGCAGCAACATGAACACTACATGGCTTCTGAACACACAAAGTCAGTGAAAGATGATCTTGGTTACTCTTAAGCTGGAGTTTTCTATCTTGTTCTTTCTCCCTCATGTGCTCTTGCACACTTATTCTTCCCTCTCCCCCCTTCCTCCCTGCTTCCCCCCGCCCCCCTTTGCATACCTGAGCTGAATCTAATGAAGATGCATAAAAAATGTTTCCATTCCGTGAAATGCAATCCATCAACACACACTTCATATATATTGTGCAGAAATGAATCTATTTCAGCTGGGAAGGCTGATAAATCAATTTAAGTGGAAGATTTTTGACAGTTTAATTCAAATTAAGTCCACTTTGTTCAATTAGAGGGTAGCTGGAGGGGTGGTGGCAGGAAACAAACAGGATTGCTAGAACAAAAACTGCATTTTTTTCTCAGTCTGAAGCCATCTGTGGATCATTTTTCTTAAAGCAGGGACAGAACAATACTAATTAACACACAATCAGTGACCAGCGAATTACTTGTTTTTTAAAGCCTAATCCTTACTTTGCACAACATTCCTGTCTACCTTCAAGCGAGCTGCAACAGTGCTGGGAATATTTGAAGATGGATGGTGAGGAGATGGAAGAGGTGGTGAAGTCTGTTTGCATTCAGGGGTGGTGTTTGCTGCGGTGCCCCTGAAGTTCTGCTGTGGCTGTCAAATACCTTGGAACAACTACAGTAAAATGAACTTTGAAAAACATCCTCAGTGTTAGACCACACGGTGTGTCTAAGAGACACATTCCTGGGGGTCAAACTTCTTTGCAGGTTTTGTTTGGTTCACAGGCAGAGTTGGTGCAGAAAGCCACCGGTGAGTGCCAGTTCTGTGATTGCCCACACAGCTCCCCCCGACGTTGCCGTAGACAAGCATGCACACGCAGTTTGTTTGGATATTCAGTCTGTTCTATGGTCTGTTCCTGCAAAAATTGACTTTTCTCTGTGCACACACAAGAGACGCTTGCTGACAGTTCAGATCTACGAGTCAAAGCTGGTGAAACGCGGACATCCAACTAATGGGATTAAATTCAGCCAAGTTACTGGTTCTGTTCTGTGAAACTTGGTGAATCAATTTGGAATTCCCAGTGATCTGGGTTAAGAGAGATGTCGAATCCCAGATGTTTTAACACCTGAGAAATCTGTGTTTTAGTGATTACTGAGCAATACATTTTAAAAGTGAATGACAGAGCTGGAAAGCAGCATCTGCTTTTTTACTTTCTAACATATTTTCTCAGCCAAACTGAGGTTTTCAAGTTCACAGTGCAAAATGTAACTGAATTTCATCCAAGTCTGCAGACTCACTAACATTTTACACGTTCAGATTGGCAAAAAACTCCCAATTCTTTTTTTTGTTTTTCAGCAGTTTTGCAAAACTGAGTCCTTGTCACTGACAGATGGAAAAACAAATATTTTTGCAGTTAGAAGGACAAAGTAATTAATAGGATTTTGGTGAGTTTTTCCTTCTACTTTTTTGCTCAGATATGATGAGCAGCACAGAAACTATGCTTTTTCTTTTCCTTCTGACAGACAGATCTCTTAAAAAATGGGAATCCTTTGTGCAGGTAGCAGAAGCTGAGTCCAGAAAGAACATCTAGTACTGGACAAAAAATTACCAGATTGTTTTACTGAGCAATTGAGTAGGTGCATCATCTTTAACAGATACGATGGAACTTCTTTTCCTTGGTACCATCTGATTGGTACCTGACTAATGCAGGCCTCAAAAAAAGCAGAGCTTTCCATCTAAGCTTGTATACAAAGAAAGGAAAGTATTTGTGGAGGCAAGAATTTTAGTTCAAATTAACTACAGCAGCAAGCTGTCCCTGGACAGTGTCTGCCCTGTGAAACTCATGAGTCTAACATCGGTGTCCCTGGGTGTTGGATGGCAATTTTATAAAATCTGCTTCTACCAGCTGCTAAGGGAACAAGAGCAGGAGAAAACAAAGAGTATGTCCAAAATGTTTGTGACAAAGCATTTTTCCTCACTATTTTTTTTTTTTTCCCAAAAACTAGGTTGTTTGCAAAACAGACCCTGTTTTCACTGGAACTGTTTTTACTTTTCTTGTCTGTATGTGCGTGGAGGGAATATAGGTGATCAAAGCATGGTAATTTAAACCATTTCCCAGAAGGGAAAACAAACAAATACTCAAGTGAATCCTTGGTAAAGAAGTGCTTTAAGAAAATAAAACATATTATCAGATGGAAAGCTGGCTTGGACCAACAGAGAAGGTAGCTGAGAGGGTGGGTAAGAGAGCAACATGAAAAAAGAACAGAGAGACTTTTGGCACAGGGGCAAAGTCTTTATTTCCCTGCACACGTCTTTCATCCCCTTTCAGCCCTGCTCTGGCAGCCCAGGGTGGATGGCGAGGTGCTGAGTGGCTGCACTACAGGTTCCCCATCACCAGCTGCCATGAACAGGTCAGAGGGCTTCACGTCTCAGCCCCTTGGAGAGGAGCCAGTCTTTACAGCTTCGGTTTCATCTCCAAACCTCGGCAGTGTGTCCCCAGGCTGGGTTTGCTACACCTCTTTCAAATTAATTTATGGCCTTATAAATGGTGAATCATCGTGTATAATAAAGAGCAGAACAGATCTGAGTGGTATCCAATTTAATAATTACTTGAATAACTCAGTCATTTCCTGATATGTGATTTCAGTGTCTGCAGACCTTGAGGACCTGCTTGGAACACTGGACAGACAAGATAGCGCTTTTTTACTGCTCTGTTCCTAAACCAGTCCTTCACAGTCCCTGCACACACCTCATCTGCATCTCAGACCTTCGGAAAGATTGTTTTCGGGCTTGGAGTGTTTGTCTGAGCCTGGACTTGGAGAAGGATGTACAGAGGTCTTGTACCTGCACTTCGCTGTGTTTGAAGCCCACTCCTAGGGCCGGTTATGAGAAATGTCTGTCTCTGTGCTCTGATTAATGATTCATTTCAAACCTCCAGTTGACAATGTTTAATACCCAGCAGCCTAGCTCCCAGACTTTTTAAGGTCCACTGTGTTTCTTGATGGGCACTGAAAACAGCTCCCCTCCAGTTCGCATTCTTACGTTAGATTTTAACAAGGCTGTGCTGAGCTATGGATCCATAGCACTTGCAGATGCAAAGCACGATTCAATGATTGTTTTGCCCTATCCCCAAGATGAACAACAGTCAGATCCCACTGGAGTATCCTCGCTGGCCTAAAGTGGGACCTTTCACTAACGGGTGAAATTTCAGCTCTGCAACAAAGCTGACTTCAGGCTGAGACAGTGAAGTAGATGATTAAACTCTAAACACAGTCTTTTCAGAAGTTTGCCCACCCCAGAATAAAATAGAGGATCATGTAAATCGAATTGTTCCCGTCATCCCAAGAGAGAGGTGTACTACCCAGGATGCTGGGCATTAAGGAACACAACCGTCACACTCTCTACCCTAAGGACAGCCTAGGCTATGGAGAAGTCCCTGCAAAACCCACCCACCACGTCTGGGAGAAGTGACGGCTGCCACGTGAGCCAGCCCCACCACCTGCACGAGAGCATCCCGCACACCTGCACCAGAATTTGCAGTGCAAATTCCAGTTTCTCATCACGGGACTGTCGAAATTTGCTCTGTCTTGAAATTCATCATGCAAGATGTTAGCCTTAGGATGAGGTTGGGGACTTGGTTACTCACAGCAGCTTGCAGCCTGCCCAGGGGCATCACCTGAGAAGGACAATTTTCCCTTCGAAGGCTCCCTTTGTTGGTGCAGAATTCACACCTGTGCTGGGGTCTCTGCAGCTGAACGACAGTTATTTAAGTGCTCTTTTTTTTGTTTTTTCTAATAAACTGACAGAGGTTGAAAAGCTAGTCACCGAAAATAAATGGACCACCATTAGTCTCTAGCATCAAGTTAAACCACAGATTTTGGTGGAATAAATGTTGATTTCCAGTGGTCTAAAAGACCATGCGTCCCTAGGCTGATTTGACACACAGGTATTTCTGTGACTCAAGGAAGCAAATATCAGCCTCTCAAAATTTAACCTTAGGTATTAAACCCTTCGGTTCCTGGCGTTTCCTCCTATAGTGCGAGAATGCTGCCAGTGTAACTCAACCCCTTCAATGTTTAAATGGATGCATTATCACGCTTTATTATATAATGCTCACTAATATTTTAACTGAATAAATGTCAAAGAAGAGGTTTTTCTTCTGGAAAATGTTGTTTTCTGTATTTATCTCTGTGGTCTGTTGAGGACCAGTGTGTGATAAATGACCCAGTGTTTCTTACCTGCGCATGGATCTTTTTGTTGGAAGAATGAACGGTGTGATAGTAGTATCTAGTATCTGTTGTGAATACAATCAGAGAATGCTGCAGTATATCCTTGTATTAAATCTCTGATCCTTAGTAACTATAAATTTTAATAAAAATAAAATCAGAAGGAAAAGAACTATAGCCTACTACTAGTACATGATTTGCTTAACTAAACAACAGGAAGATTTCTTTTTTTTTTTTTTAACACATAGGCTTAAATTCTCTGCTAGATCAGGGAAAAGCACACACATAACTTAAACCATTTGAGTAATTACATTGCGGCCTTGAATGCCATTGTGAAAAACATGAAATCCTTCTGCTATGAACTCCTGTGAAGCCCAAGGACACCAGGAGTTGCCCAATTATGCATGTTTAAAAACACCAAATTCAGGGCAGATCATGTGCCCATAAGGATGGGCTCAGCAAACAAATGGTGGTATTAGCACCAAGGAGAACTTTGGATGGTCAAAGCTTGGCATTAGTTGATATTTGTAGTGTTTTGGGGCAGTTGAGGATGCAGCTCAAGGGCTCGGGACCATTTAGTATGGTGGTCTGCCCTGTGGGAAAGTATTTTAGCCAGCTTTGCATCACGTGAGAAACCCATTGGTTTGCAAAGCGACACCACTCGAGTGTGCAGTATAAATCAAGGAAGGCAAGTGGGTTATCAGTACCTGCACCGAGCTATTTCACCTTGTCAAAGATGCATTGGACACCTGTAGGGCAAGGCTTGGTGGGAGGCGGTGATGGTGGAGGTGGGGAGAAGGCTTTCCATCGGGAATATTTTTCACCGTGTAAGGACTTTGGAGAAAATTAATGTGAAACATTAAAAATGTTCCTTTTTAAAAGGGAATCCATTTTTTAGGTACAATGAGACACTTCAGGTGGTTTGGCAGTGTTGAGTAATGCACGTTGGAGTTATTTAACTTCATCTCATGCCTCACTATTCCCCAGGGGCACCCATTAATCAGCGTTACTAGGCAGTTTGTCATGTCCTTTTGCTTAAATAATATCCATACCAAAATACAACTAACGCATGCACCTGCAAGTCAGTGGGAGATCTGCTTGTGTCAGGACAGAAGGATCTGTACTGGAGGACACAGAAAAGCTGAAGGACTCCAGTTGTCTTCCATGGGCTTTGAATGGTACCGTAGCAGATTGTTGGAGTCAGCTGAGAGCTGCTGACAAGGGGCAGGCTCACACTACAGCACGCTGAGGAGTTGGTGGGATGGATGTTTGCCTGCTGAAAGCCTGAACAGTCCTATGATCCACCAGAACCTGAAAAAGCATCTTTGATTTTATGAACGGACTCATATACTACCAAAACTAATGCACTTCACCTGGGTAACAATATGCAGTGTTCTACTCGTAACGACTGCCTTCATCACCCCTTGAAGATGGCATCAAGAATTTCCCGTACCTGAGGATCTGTGGGAGCATCTCTCCTATCTCTCTACCCACACCCACAACCTGGCTACCCCAGAGACCCCAGCTTGCCGAAGAAAAGACCTGGCAGATCTTTACCCAGTTTGCTTTCTTGTTTGTCGAATTTGTGTTTAAACTGAGGGTTAAACCACTGCAGGCCCTCATCAAACCAGTAAATCACCCAACCCCCTGCCTCCCCCAGCCAAAAGTTTTCTCTAACTTGTTAAGCAAAATACAGACAGCATGGCCTGCCGTTCCTGCAGAACTTGCTGGCCTTCTGACGCCTGAAATAACTGGCAGACCTGTCAAAAATGACCTTCTTCCAACAACATCTCTCTCTTTTTTTAATTCCACCCCCTTCCAGGTAGGGGGTGGGGGAAGGTTGGAAAACTGTAAAGATCAAGTCATGGCTGCATGTGGTACCTAATTAAACAAGTGTAAGAAAGCAGAGAAAGGTCAGGTTGTCAAAAATCATTGCTGTATCTTTACTGGATTGTATTTAGAGACTGATAGCAGCAAAGAAAATAACTCAATAAAGTGAATGAGACCGGAATAACAAACTGACTCCAGGGACAGGCTGGGTTTGAAACGCAAAAGGCTAAGGCTTCGAGATTTATGTGTGTGTGTATATATATATATATGTATCTGTGTGTGTGTATAGACGCGCAAAGAGGCACAAATCGAAGGGAAACAAGCCCTAGAAATGAAAGGAAAAGTGTTTGCAAAGAGTAAAGCAAACAGGTGACGTTAACATGGGAAAGGAGATGGAACAGGAGAAGTTCAGACAGGAAATGTGGCAGAAATTAGAGACTGAAAGTACACAGACACAAGCAGATAAAAGGAGAAGGAACTGAGAAAAGAAATTAAGGAGTGGATAGGAAGGGGAAAAGTGTAAGAAAACAGAAAATACAATTGCGAAGAAAGAGGAGGAGGCCAACATCATGAGGCCAGGGAGGGGATCCAAACTGGGAATACAAGTGCTCTACCTACCTGCTGCAGTGTCCATGCCTTGCAGAAGACATCACCTCTCCCAGTACCTGAGCTGTGATGGGGATGTGCCCATTCCAACTGTGCTTTGAGAGTGCTGGGGAACTTTGGGAGACACCAGCCCATGAAGACAAGACCTCTTGAGTTTCTACCTGCTTTGCCTTTCTGCCATCACCCCACTGTCTGCTCTTATGCAGCTACCTGGTGGAGGCAGGATCCTTGGAAATCCTGTGCTTGGGTCTCATTGACCATCTGGACATGTGGCCTTTGCCTGGCTATAGTAGGGTGGGTCACTGCCACTATTTTGGCACTGTTCAGGGATGAGAATGTTAGGAAGGGAAAAAGGGAAGAAATTTGTCTCCTTGTGGTGGAGGAAAACAAAGTAATACAGATCGCTCACACTGCTGTATTGCTTGGCAATATGGTTTAACAGCAGTCTAAACAAGATAACTAAATCAGAAAGGTTTTGAATGTTTTCTGTTATTAAACACGTCTCTTCATTTGTTCTGCCAGGGATGGGCTCCAACCATTTGCTCCTGCTAGTTATGTCTGCCTTCCTATGACACAATTTAAATTTTTTATAAAGCCTGCTACAATAGCATCTGTAGGCTGAAAGAAGCTGTATAGGGGGTGAAGGGGAGGAGAAGCAGCTTTTTCTCCTTCTGACAGATAAGAGTTTCTCCTCTTCTATTCCCCTGTAAGCAACCTGGAAAGAGACACGCATGTTGTCTTGCATTTAACAAATTGACAATGCATTTAAACAGTATACCACTGCAAGTATAATTGCAATTTGTTGTAATTTCTCCTCCAAATTCCACCCAGACACAGTTGATTTATTTTGCAAATCAGTGCATCTGGAGTGTGTGCCGTGTCACATTATAAGCCTTTGATACAGAACCTTTGTTTTATAACAGGGAAAATAATTAACTTTCGGACAAGCTTGAGCTGTGATGTCAGAAGCTATCCATGGCTGCTGAAAGAAGTTATTAGTGCTGATCTAATGAAGGCTCCCTGGCAAACCTCTGCTTCTTTACTAATTTGTCTCTCTGGGATTTTAGCAAAATTAAAGAAAAAAAATTAACTAAGTGTAAAAAAATACTTTTATTTATATATTAAAAAGATCTGCATTTGTATAGTATAAACCTCAGTAACGCTGCTAAGAGCTACAGGCAGCTGAGAGATAAACAAAACAAAAGGCATTACTTTGTTCCAGTATAAATAACACTTTCCTCCGAGCAGAGAAACATTTGGGCATTTTTTTTCAATTAACTTTTTTTTTTCTCCCTCCTCCTTGAAATTCACAGCGCTCACTGGCAAGTCTGGAAATTATCAATTATTAGCGGTGTCAGCTTTCCTCCAAATGTCGTCAGCAGAGCCCTCCTTCAGTGTCACACACACTGGGGGGACAGATCCTTTCCTTGCTGTCTCTGCCTGACACCAGGAGTAATTTCACTGCAGTCAAAGCTGTTTCTCCCTTACAAAGTGAGAACATACCCAGGGAGAATCAGACCCCATTGCCTCCACCGAAATGCCAAGTCCCTAAAGCGATTGTACCACACGATGGTAAATATTATGGGAAGATATGGAGTGGGATGAATTAAAAGCGCCTGGCTGGATCTACAGAGGGTTTGATTTCACCCAGGAGGAATGAATGAACACAGATCACTCTGAGTCTTGAATGTCCGAGGCATAATCTAATTTCTCAATGTAGTCAACCAGTTGAAATTTGCAAAATATGGACTCTATTGGGAATCTGGCTGAGCTGTGTCTGATTAGCATGTGCAACTGTTCAGTGGCAGGTTTTTGTGAGCATTTAGTCTCTGCTTTAAACAGAATCATCACCAGCTGGTTATTTTTTACTGTTATTAGGTTAGAAAATAGCACTGAGGTATACAACAGTAATCACGAAGCTGTGATGCCAGGGAAAAAATAATCACGTTAAATTGACCTTCATGAATAAAGAGTGAGGTTCCATTTCGCCTCATTTCTGTTCATTTTAAAACCAGCATTAGCTTTTCTGGCACATAATTTTTCATTGTTTGCTGAGCATGGCTCGATTAGAATGATTCACTGTCTTTAATATTAGTGATTATGGTCCATTTCAATTACACAATGTGTTATAGTTTGTTGTATTACTCTCCTGCCATCTCTCTGTTCTGACTTCCTTTGGGAGAAGCAAAAAGAGAGAAAGAATGAGATGCTGAAAGCAGGAGCTGGGGAAATGACCCCCCTTTCCCTAAACAGAATCCCAGCGGACAGCCGACAATGTCTGCTGCCTGTGCTTAACATTTAAATAAAGAGTTTCAAACCCAGCTGAAGTTGCATTCTCCAACCCACCACTTGAGGTTCTACCTGTTGGTTACCTGTCTGTTCTGTGCATTTAAATGGAGAAAGCAAGCAAGTCGTTGAATCCAGCCTGCTCTGAGCCTACAGTTTGGATTGAGGCAGGATTTAGGAGATTCATGCAAGTGACAGATCAAGGGTTGGTCCTTTATGTTGTAGATGTCGGTTGAACCATGGACTGACCAAAGGGATATTCCATACCATATGGCATGATGCTGAGCATACAAAGCTGGGGGAAGAAGAAGGAAAGGGGGGATGTTCAGTGTGGTGATGTTTGTCTTCCCAAGTAACCACTATGTGTGATGGAGCCCTGCTTTCCTGGAGATGGCTGAACACCTGCCTGCCAATGGGAAGCAGTGAATGAATTCCTTGTTTTGCTTTGCTTATGTTCATGGCTTTTGCTTTACCTATTAAACTGTCTTTATGTCAACACACAAGTTTTCTTATTTTTACTTTTCTAATCCTCTCCCCCATCCTACTGGGCGAGTGAGTGAGCAGCTGCGTGGTGCTGATTGTTGACTAGGGTTAAACCACAACAACCCTGAAGCGCGAGGTATCTTTGCAGATCAAATTCAGAAGCTTTTTTCATGAAAAGAGGTGATAATCCCTCTACTATTTCATCATTCTTCACCCATTAAGGAATTTCCAGTCGAAGCTACAACTGGGTCCTCCATGAGATCAAAACAGTGAGGCTCCACTGAAACCGCTAACTACAAAAAAAGGGTAAGACTTCACTTACTCTTATCAGAGCAGAATCTGTTGCATTTAAACATCATTACAGAGTACTTCTTACTCATTCAAGCATGAGAATTTGAGTGACAGGGGAAAGCGTGCCCTCTTCATATAACATCCTTCTTTTCACCTTTTGATTTGGTTACACTTTCTCACTTGCCAAGGAAATTGTGCATGTGTGGAGGAAAGGAGGAAGGGATTTGACACATTTAATGGACATTTATAAGGGCTGCAAAGCATTTATTATAGTAGTAAATTAATTAACTAATTATAGGTGACCAGTAAATTGTGGCTGCACCCAGAGAAGAAACACTGTAAAATTAGTTCAGTTTTATTCCACTGGTTTGCCCTCTTGACCAAACCATCTTCCCAACCCTGTTGATGTGAATCCAGAGTAATTGCTCTGACTTGGTGAAGTTAGTCTCCCTGTTCTTTGGGGTAACCAAGAGCCCAATCTGGCTACTTCCATGTCTTCAGATCCCAAGCACTTACTTCCCCAATGAAAACAAGTGGTGATGAAATTATGGGCAAAGAGCTGGAGATAGCCTGTCTTTTTAATCAACAATAAAGTTATCAATTAGGTTCTAGCTGTAAAAGCTTAATTACGAAGGATGATGAAAGAGGCAGGAGGGACCCAGTTCAATGAGCACATTCCAGATGGAGAATTTAGCACTGAGCCTAAAGGGGAAAAACAACGATGCTTTCAGCTTGGAAATTCTGTCCAAATACTAAATAGGAAGAGCTCACGACATCAGGTGTCTTTGGTGTTTTTCCTTAGTTGTCACAACTCTTTACTAGAAGTGGTTATAACTCATCCAGACTGGACCTTTGAAACTGCCACAGATTAGAAAGAGAGAGGAAACCGATGATTTGTGGGTTTTTAGGAAGGTTTGAATCTGGAACTATTACAACTGATACAGTGAGTTTCTCTATCGCTGAAGCCAAAGAACTCCGTGAGGTTGCAGATGACATAAAAAGCTATTGCTGAATAAGAATAACATGGTATGGTGGCTGGAAACAACGTAGGGGGTTTGGCATGGAGGGGAAAGGTCCCTTTGCAGAACCATTTTTCCTTTGGAGCATTGCTCGTGTTTGCAACAGAGCCTTGCTCGTGCTTGCAACAGAGCCTTGCTTGTGCAGGGAGTTCCAAGGGGCAGCCCTCACACTATAAGTGTCTGGGCTTAGCTATACTACCCTTCCTCCAGTGAATACAAACCAAAATGAGGTGATAAAAATCGTTACAGAAGCACAATTCTAAAAAAAAAAAAAAACCCTAAAAATAAAAAAAAATCTATAAAGAACAACACGGCCAAAATGCAAGCAGGAAGAGCATGCTTCTATCTGAGACAAAGAGTATGTGAGCAGCAGCAGTAAGTGAAAAGAGACAGAGAAATTATGAATTGGAATTAATAAACGGTTTCAAATTAGTTCCTCAGTTCAACAGCAGAAAATAAAAGCTTACAGTTCTGACTAGAAACATCTTGCTATGTTCCTGTCTATGGCCAAATCCTGGTAAAGCAGATGAAGTTGCTTCAATGGGAGTGATGCAAGTGCTGTTGATGAATAACATTGTGTACGATTGGGAAAAAGGCCTCTGATGTCAGCAGACCTCATGCCTGGTGGAGGGATGTGTGTCTGCCATGCCACTATGAGGTCATTTCCTTGGAGCAGGGTTGTCCATTCAGAAATAAAAATAAAGAGGGGATCAGTGAGGGGAGGGAAACGCCCATCGTCTCTGATTGGAATCTGTTTTCATCTTGTGAAAAATATCTTAATTTTCACTTATATTCCATGCCTGTAGCTAAGGGCCATTAAAACTAATAAAAGTAAATCATTTGTGACAGATCTTAGAAAACAGTTTCTGCAATGCACCGCACTCTCAAATGCTCATTAGAAATAGTGGTTTTCTTTTCGGAAGAATGCTTGCTGAATGCTTAAAACGTGTTGCCTCCAACTTTTGACAACTAGCACAGGCTATGAGAAGCTTTGAAGCAAATGTTTGACATAAAAAAGATGGTCTGATGCTATATCAAATAGGATTGGGGAGGAAGCATCAAAGCAGAAAGCATTAGGATGAAATGCAGTTGGAGGAAAGAAAATCAACACACTCATTTCTGCTTTTACATTTTCTGGCATCGGTATAAACAACTGATTTGCATTTGCTGAGGACACTAGTTTCAATTCTTAACAAATTAGCATTAAACATAGCCTCCTCCCCCAAATCCTTTCCGACAGCATAGGGCAAGGCCAGAAAAAAATTGATGCTTACGCATTGATGGTATCTCTGACAATGGAGCAACACCTGTTTTCCTCCTCCAGGCTCCATCTTGAATGAAAACCAAGGATATCCCTTTATAACACAGTCTTAGGGTACATTCTGAACAAAATCCTTGCATGGATTGAAAAAAACCCCACAACACTAAAATAACAAGCATGTCAAGCATGTTGGCTTAACTCCTCAGAGGGTTAGTGAAATAAATGTTTCATTTGTTTAACATGGTATTTTTCTTAAATACACTTTGAAGTATCTTGTACATTGATCTAACTAGAGCACTGTGATCTTAACCTCCAGAACAGGGGTGAGCCACTGTCAATAAAAACTGTATTACCTGAAATACCGCTGAATCGTCTGGGCGAGGTTTCACCTAGCAGTTCTGCTAAAGGGACAGTCAACTGGTTGGAATAAAAACTGTGAAAAACAAGGTCCTGCCCAACATTTCTTCAGCCAGGAAGGTGCAAGCAGAGGATTTGCAGCTGAACCGTTCAGGCAGGTGTTCCCTGGAGAGGTGCTCCTCAGCTCATTTCTGGCTCTGATTTGCTCGGACACTGCAGCACTTGGGTATGGCTCTGGAGGAGATCTCCAGATGGGGTTTTTTTGGCCACTGCACTCGTGTTTTACAGGAGGGTTTAGAGTTGGCTCGAAGTTTAAGATCAGGAGAAATGGGAGGTATGGTCATCAATGAAAATTTACAAGAACATACAAGAACAGCCTGGTATAAATCCATGGAAGAGGCTTCTATGTACCAGCCTAGTCAGGCACTGGGTATGCAGCCTGGTGCAGCTGCAACGTGAATTAATTTACCTTGCATTTTAAGTACTAGTTACTCCACTTCAGCTATCCTCTGCACAGAGCAAACTACCACAGCCAAGCATCTTAGAAGGCTTGAGTATTATGCTTCCCATCCATATTTTATTCCTCCTCTCTCCCCTTTGGCCCGCAGTCTCTCTCCATCGCTTGATCAGTTTTCATGGTCATTCAAGTTGTAGGGGTGATTTGTTCAGGTAAAATGGAAAATTGAAATGGAACGGGTGCTGGATACAACATCATCCGCTTTTTCTATTTTGTCAAAGTGCCGCGGCTGTTCATATTTTCATGGTCATGAGTTGAAATAAATTAAACTTCCCAGAGGCGAAACTTCTCTAAGATCAAATTGGAATATATTGATTAGGCTCTTTGAGGGCTGATGGATTGGACTCTTATGCTTTATAAACACATTTACCAACACGCTCTCAGAAACAGTTGCTTAGCACTGGGCAAACTGATTGTGTTTATTTAAAACTGTGACAGTGGCGTACACCTGTAACCCTCTTTCTGGCCAATAAAGTCTCTCTTCCTGATTGATGGAGACAAGTTGAGCTGTCTGGCTGCCTGACTCCTAGGACTGGTCCCAAAGGTTGCTAGGCTGATGGAGTCCAGCCTAATGCGTCAATGTCAGTAAAACAACTTAGCATGTCATTGAGAAGATCTGATAGGCAAGCACCCAGGAGGGAGGATGAAAGCAGTAAACTGGAAGAATTTTTGAGTGCGTATGATGGCAAAGAGGGACAGGGAGTCCCAGAGCAAGGAAGTTTTGAAAGAGCATGTATACTAATAGCTTTAGATGCATGACACTAGAGATGAATGAATGCAGTTACTGGCCAAAAATGTCCAGATACAGGAGTCCCAGAAAGCAAAGCTTGGATGTAACTCACTCATATAAATAGCTGGGAATAGAATAATGGATTTCACACGGTTAGAGAGAAACGCAGAATTGAGAGTTACATCCCATCAATCAAGTCCAAGCCATGAGCAATGCGTGATCCAGAATGACCCCCAGCCTGCCTCTCATTTTCTGGTCTCGATCTACAGCTGTGATTTAGGAATTGTCTTTAGAATAAGAAGCGTAAGAGAAACATAAGGAGAGGTTGGCAGTGAAGGACAAAGATATGGAGGTAAGAACTGTGAACTGGAACTTCACCAGATGGAGATGAGGATTTAGACACTGGGTTTGTGGAGAACGTGTCAGGAAGTCTAATAGTCCAAGGAGAAAAATTAGGTTTTTTTACTTTCTTCTGAGGAAAAAAAAAAAAAAAAAAAAAAGCTGTCTTTTTAACATAAAAATACAATCTACTGCTGTATCAAAAAGAAGTAGTAAGAAGAATCAAAGCAGAAACCTTTAAATGAAAGAAGGCATCTTGCTCCCATCACTCTCTGAAGGTATCTGTAGTGTTTCCAATCTCAGTTGCTAGTCAGGATCAGAAAGTGTGGGTGGCACTTGAGCACTTTTCTTCCAGTCTCTCATTGGATCTGCATGGATTAAACCATGTGGGATACCAACCTGCTCAGGCACGTCTCAGTGACATCTCACAGCCTGTTTTATGCCATAGCCCAGAGCAGCGTGGGAGAAAGCGTTAAGGGAACATAAGCCAAAGAGCAGAATTTTGCCTTCAGTTTCCTGCCGACAAACAACTTGACAGGGTGTGTGCTTTCCAACAGGGAATAAGCAACTACTCCAGGGAGATAGTGACGTATATAATTTCCCCCAGTTCATCCTGCATAACAGCCTGGATTTGTGGTCTGCTTTCGGTATACTTCAGCTGCCAACCAGTGTGCAGATGTACTGTGTAAGCGTGCATGGAGCTATTCCTTGAATTATCAAGGCACAAGGAGTCAATGTGGAAGAGTTTCAGTAGGTCAGTATCTTCCGCACAGCCTAACAAAGTGTTCTTTACTGCATTATGGTCTGAAGTGCTTCATTTCAGTCTAGCTTAAAATGACTCAAAGCCATACATTTTCCACCAACTGTCTTTATAGATTGTCTCCCTAAATCATACATTTTGCTCTTTAAAGTTTGCAACATCTTCCTCTGAGACTATTCCCCAGGCTAATAGCTTCGGAGACAACTTCTCAGCCTAACAGACTTTGCTCTTTTATTCCTCTTAGTTGGCCTAAATTTTCCCTTAGCTTAATTCAACCCAATTATTTCCAGTGATACCCACTGGAGCACCCTTAACATTTTCTTTTTCCTTTATGGTGTTTTAGCTCTTCAAAGGCTTGCAGACATTTGTCCTAATGGAGAGCAGATAGAGAGTTATCTGACATGTCAGGGAGGAGAGGTTGCTCTGTTCTGATTCCATTACAGCAGGAAACATGCTGGATATCAAAGAGAAATTTATGTAATGTATTCCTGCATTGTTCACAATACAGCATCATGTTTTATGCAAGCAAAAGGAGCTTGAGTAGAGAGTGGAAGAAAACTCCATTTAACTGGCAGTGAAATGACAATAAAACAACAAATGGGGAAACCGGCGGGAGATAAACCTGAGCTTTTACGGGCAGATTCTCCAGTCAGTATCATGAGTGGAAGGCCATTGAGCACATCTGAGGGTGGCAAGAAAGAAGAGAGTGATGCTGGGAGGGAGCAGAGGCTCTGGGGTGGGTTTGCTGGTTATACACAAGTCAGAGCTGGGCAAGGATCCAGCCCTGAGCTGCACGTTGGGTGCGGGGACAGGGGACAGAAGGATCCCTCCCATCACAGAGCTGGGTCTCAAGCACAGCCTCATCCATGCACAGTTCTCAGTAATAACCCAGGCAAGGTTCAGAACAGGCCACATGAGAAGGAGAAGTATATACAAATGCTATGCCAGATGTGGCATTTGTCTGTGGGACATCGGTCCTGGCATCTGCGGTCACAGCCATAAACTGAAAACAGAACAATGCCTGTAGAAATGGGAACTGCACGCTTTTCATCCCCTGAGCTGTACTTGTCACCTCTCCACACCTCTCTTCTTACCCTGTCCCAAAATAATCTGATCATCAGAAAGAGAAAATTCAGATATTTCCATCTGCAGGTTAGGGTCCATTTTCAGTGCGCCCCGATAGCCATCTCCGTGGCTAAATGAAGACAGAAGTGTTTACTCTCCAGGGAAGCGATATAGTTTTGAGGGAGCCTAGGGTTTAGAGTACATGATTGATTTTCAAGTAAACTCTGATCAGTGGTGACAAAGTAATAGGAGGAAGCAACAGATACAAAGATACGGAGCACAGTAGGACAAAAGAGGTGATAGTCACAGTCACAGGGAGATGTTTGATTTGTTCTTTTGGGTCAACAGATCACCTTCTGTTCATCACGTTCCCAGTCTACTGGGACAATTAGATGCTAGTACCCTCTGTTAAAAGGCTGTTAATCTAATGGCCTAAATACTAATATTCACATAAATCAAACCCTTGTGAAGTTTTTGCTTTGATGCAGGAGTTTAAAGAATTATTAAAAACTTCACAGGGTGAGAAGGTGACTCAGTTTAGGGAACCTGCTATGAGATCTAATTCCTTTTATTATTTTTTGTTGCTGAAAGAAATACACACATGCACACACACACATATATAAATAAGTGAACAGACTTTCAGAGACAAAAGAACATTTCCATTTTGTAGCAATGATCACAATGTAAAAAGGCTCCATCGTCATGGAAACGGCCCTAAGCCTCATCATATCTAATGGTGATTTTCCAAAGAAGTCCTTGAAACATCTTTTGTTTCTTGCTTTGAAGTCAAAAGAAATGGTTGAGTGCCAAGAAGAGAGCTATCAGCTCCAGATCTCCAATCACAGCCCTGGTCTCAGCTCTGCAGGCAACTCGCCCGCTCCGTACGCCACGGAAGGCTCACTTAAAATAATTGCCACACGCAAGTTAGCAGGGGGAGGAAAGCAAGAGGAAAACACGAAAAAAGATATACATGTATATATATATATAAAGCACAGGTGGCTTATGGAGAAAAATTTTCTCAACAAGTGGCAAACACTGGATTTCCATTCCCCAGCCAGGATGCTCTGCGGAGGGCTGTTGTATTAACACACAAAGCAGCTGAGAAATGAGCCGGTGCTGGCTTTCCATGCTGAGCCCACTGTTCCCTGATGGCAGGGATGCTTGCACTGCTGTGGCAGCAGCTTTGGTGTGCCTGATTTAGGAATTAATGACCTGATTAGGAGTGCTGGGGAGGGGGAAAGGGAGAAGGGAAGGAAGAGGAGACACCACAGAGTACGTTGAAGAGCTTTGCCATTGCTCATTGAGTTTCTTCCTGCATGCAGAGGGACTCACTACAGGGTGTGAGTGGATAGTTCACATTCACAAATGCTTCTAGAAATGTGCCCACCCCACCTCTTTACAGCCATTATACTGACCACGTCCCAACCTTCGGTCATGTCCCAGGTGCCTTGTTGTCATGGATGACAATGGCAGAATAGGGGAAGAAGAGCCATGACCAGTGGGACACTAAGGGCAGGAGATGGTCACCTGGGATCTGGGACTGGAAAAAATGAGAGTAACAGACAAGAGGCTGAAAAGGGTCGCAGTGATCCCAGAAATGTTGTTTCCTCTGGGGGACAAAGATAAAAAGAGCAATATGCATAAACAGGAATGACTGTCCACCCCAGCTCACACCCATGCTATGGTCTGGACTCTGCCACGTACCCTCGTCCTTTCATCCATGTAGGATCACAGGAGGGGAGGCAGGTAAATGTGATACAGCCACATTAAACCTATCAAATACAGTGCTGTCATTGATGTGATGAGATACTGCCAGGTGCTGCATGTACAGAAATAACTGAAACCATTGGAAATGGAAACACTCATCTACACTGAAAATTAAACCCCAAGAGCTCAACTTTACAGGGTTCTGCAGAAATGGCAAACTACTATAAAAAAAGTGACCTAAACACTCTTTTCACTTTGTATGAAAGCAACGTCTCGGGTTGTGGCCAGAAAGCTCTGGCACTTGAAAGAGCCAGAGGAGCCTCTGCAAATGGTGACTGGGACTAACGTGTCTCAGTCACGACCTCTGGTTATTCAGTTGAGACTAAACAGATTTGCTTTCTGTACCTGAGTCATTTCTCCTTCGCTAAACCAGAATTTGCCACTGAAGGAGCTGGCTGAGAAGTAGATGCCCTTTCCAGCCAAAACCAGTGTAAGACTGTGACCAAGTCCCTTCATTGAGACCATCAACTCATTCTTTGTCTTCAGCTGGCTTTGAACCATTGACCTGGAGGTAAAAGACTTTCATTGCCAACTCCCTGAGACCTCCAGGCATCCCTCCCATCTCCTGAAGCCATGTGCTTTGCTGGTTTTCATTGTTAAAATAGCTATCTGTCCCTGTCTCACCTGTTCCCTTATCCTAGTTTATTTTCTTGCAGAAATTAATTTTCCTTTTGACATTCAAATGCAAAGAATCTTGACCTGAGACAACTATCACTAATAACTTCTTCTAAACCAGATCTCAGTAAAGTGAGAGCTTTTCTTTCTCGTATTTTCTTTCTCCTCCCTTTTTAAAAAAAAAAAAAAACTGTATTTTCTTTCTCCTCCCTTTTTTTAAAAAAAAAAAAGAAAAACCAAACTGTTTTTAGGGAAGGGCATTATCTGTAACCCCATGAAGAACACTAAGATCAGCCTTTATAGATACATTAGCGTATACTTTAAAGTCATGCATATATCTATAGAATGTAGGTATGCACGTGATTTTTTTAACAAGTTCTAACATTCTCAAATCCAAATATTCAATGTCCCTCTGTTGCTTAGAAAAGTGCAGAAGAACTTCAACCATTAAATAAATCCCAGTTGCTGACATTTGGCTCAGATCCATGAAGGCTTTGTCATTCAAGAAACAAGGACTTCAAATCTCAGAGCCAGCACTTCAGGAGCAAATTTACAAGGAACAAACAATAATAATAATAGTAACACAAATAAAAGATGGCAAGGTGCAAAACAGCAGGGATCCTACAGACAGTTCCCAGGATGCTTTTCTTTCAAGAAATGAACAGATGCAAGATACACTAATACGAAAGCCTATGCCAATATCACCGCCTTTCATTAGCTGAACATGAATGTTCTTCACCTGTGACTCGGGATGCAGGGAGCAGGCTTTTGCATTGCTTCCATCCTTGAGATACAATCTCCCATGTACAGTTCTGAAGTCTTCAAATGCATGGCAGGCAGTCCCAGCCCTTTCATTTCCCAGGGAGAACAGACCGTTTGCCAAGAAAAGGATTCAAAGTAGATAAACATTAAACAAATACTTCAGGGAGCTTTATTTTGTTTGTGATACAGCTTTAGACTTTGCATTTGAACTCTTTGTGGAGGATTAAACTTTTGATGTGCTTGCCCCTTCTTCTCCCTTTCCCTCCTCTTCCTTCCCAGCATTTCAGGTAACAGTTGTGAGTCAGGAAGACAGCATCAGCTTGATGGGGAAGTTACAGGAGGTTTCAACCCTCAAGGACTTCTCTTGGAGAAGAAGGTTAGTGGCCACAGTTAGTTGAGTGAGCTTCACTCCCAGAAGGAACAAAGTACTACCCCAGTCCTCCAGAAAAAGCTCAGACCAGCTCTTTCACCTTGTCATAGACAAGGATTGAAGAGTCAAAAGAAAGCTTAGCCTTGCATTGACCTGCAGGCAATGCTGAAGCATCCCCTTGCTCTTTTTTCCAGACAATCCCATTTGCAAATGGCATGTTATCAAAACTCCAAACTGCCCTAAAGACAACAAATCACTCTGTCTACTCTATAACTGCTCACAGTCTGACTAGCTCCTCATCTTTAAAGATGTGTGTACCCTTTGCTCAGGTCCATGCCTACTACACTTCTTGATCCAACCTTGCCTGCTCCCCAGCATCCTGGCATTCACATCCCTGCATCACTCAGGAAAAGCAGGTAGCACCCTTCTGCAGGCCAAGCTCTGACACCACCAAAGCACCAAGACACCCAGTTCTGAGCTGGGGTGAATCAGTGTGGCTCCAGGGAATGATTATGTCCTGGCTCTTTACACAGCTACACACCAGGTTCCTCCATCTTTAGGTATTTTCAGTTCTGAGAAATGGGAGATGAATAAGCTAGGATCTATCTCAGCCGTTCATCTTCTTCCTTGTCATTAAGGTGATAAATATTTTCTGCATCAGCCGACTTTAACTTCACAAGTGATGGAGCAATGCTACCTCCCTCCACGGGAAGCCAGCCTTTTGTTCAATCATTTTCTCTTTTCCTCTCCTCACTGTGGTGGCTAACTGAAGTAAATCCCTTCCACCTCTGCTTTGATCTCCTGCCACATCCCTTCTTCTCTTGATAATCATTATTAGCAAGGGATAGGTCACTTTGAAGACCATGGATTTCTGGTATGTGAGAAGCCAGTCTTACAAGATCAGGCTGCTCCTGAGATTTCTCACTGGCTTATTTTCCACTATCTAGAAATCTTTGGTCTTTCCTAAAGTGGGTTGTCTTCCAGGCAACAAACACACCATGATCCCAAGAGATAACTTGGCACTGTTGGGCAACGGGGTGTCTGTGGCGGCAGTTCAAAGGGGATCACCACAAATGTTCAGACCTTTAGCATCTCCTGGCACCAATTCCTCCCCCTGGACATGCAGGATCTTTCTAGCTGCAGCTAGAAGACCATGCTAACTTGCAATTTACCTGCCTCAGGAAGAAAAATTAAAACCAAAGACATACCAAGGAGAGCATAGGTGTTAATGCTGCTGTAAGAACATACCACCTCCCAGAGGGCTTTGGAGCCTGCCCACTCCCATGGCACCGAGGGTCTGTGTTAGATGATTGAAACCTGGGACTTAGTTTTGATTGTAGAAGTATGTTAAAGTGACA